>NW_028301540.1:31190000-31355000 GCF_042242905.1 Orbicella faveolata
ATGATCTGACCAACATTTAAGCTATCGATCAATTACTTCGTTCTTTTTAACTACTGTGCTAGTTTGCGACTGAGTATCGCTGACAACAAAATAGCTCTAGCTTTTAACACTTCAATGGCTCTACGGCAGTTTAAATTAAAAGATGTACTAAAAAAAATTCGTTATGCGTAAAAAGGCGAAAAACTTTAAGTTAACCATTCGACTGTAATGATTACGCACTAAATAATACGATGTTCCCTCTCTTAGGTAAACTGTGTCTTGAAACAAACGTTTGTTACACAAGTATTTTAAAATGAAAATGAGATTTTAAGACACTTGAACACACCCGTTATTTAAACTCTTTTGCCATATTTATGCGAACCATGTAGTGGGTGTTTCATTATCTGGTAAACGGCTCTGTGATCCGAGCTGAGACCGCTAAAAACAACATCGACTCAATTGGGAAACGTTAATAACCTTTACTTATTAATTGGGCAGTTTTAAAACTTAAGCTTACAGGAACATAGGATCAAAACGGAGAGGATTTTAGATAATGAAAAATTAATTATGTTTTAACAAAGAGATATCTCCATTTATTCTGTTATTCTTTAGCGGCAATCAAAATTCAGCTCATTAAGTCAAATTATCGAGGGCTGGAATTCGAACAGGCTTCTAGAATGAGAAAAGCTGCTGGTTCGTTCCTGAAACCGTTTGTTCAAAACAGATTATTTTTCTAGCTTGCGTTTGGAAGACAACTTTTCGGAGGCTTAGCAAAATAAAAGATCACAATTAAAATAAAGACGGCTGTCGATTAAAAAGCAGACTTTTCAGATAGTCTTTAGTTCCTAATGGAGTATCTTTTTAGCCATTTCTTCCTTCCAACATAAAAGAGAGAAGGACATTTTACTTTGGCAGCGTTTTGAAAAGTAAACCACTCGTTTAAAATCAACAGATAATTACGTAATACCATCGCCATGTTTAGTTCATGTAACTTGAGCAGTCTCCTTTTACCAACTGAGAAAATAAAAACGGTCAAGAACAGTACAGAATTTTCTGTAATTGACATTTTCGATGTTCTGTTCATTTGACATTACTTGTGGTTCCTTCGATGAATTGACCGTTTTTCGCTAGCTTAATATCGTCAAAACTTACGGCTTAAAAGAGAACAATTTCGGGCGACTTATCTTTCCTTTACTGTTAGTCATTTTTTTGTTCTTTTCTTTTCAAAACAAATGAAATTATAATTGAACGAAAGCGAAAGGTACAACATAGATCACTGAACTTACCTGGGTCTTTGTGGACCTCCGGCTCAATGCGATGACCATCCAGGAACAGTTTTTCCTCTTTAATCTGAACTGGGATTTCAACGACTTGAATTGAATTTAAATCAAGGTCGGAACTTTGTGCCATTACTCTTGGATGGCAGAGAGGCTGTAAAATGAAACGAGCTAAAAACAAATCAAATGTAAACTACTGAGCCGCTAACACTCTGAAGCAACAATTCAATCGTTTGAAGGAAACATCCAATTGACGTCCTGCTCCGAGGTTAGAGGCAAGCGCTTGTTTTTTTGATTTACCTTATCGTGCGTCACAAGGCTGCATTTTTTCTTTCACGTCATACTGCCTTTTATGGCAGACCATTAGCAATCCCCTTTTCTTTGCCGTCCACAAAATAATTAGGAAGCTTTTACAAACAATTAGAAAAAGATCATTAGATGTTGAGACACCAGTTATGAAACGTTTTCGAATGGTATGCCGTGGAATATCCCTCTTGTCACCTGTAATTTATCGGTATACACACAAGTCTTTTAACGATTTAGAGCGGTTTTCAATTGAGTGTCGTAAAACCAAAACCAAACCAATTACTTACCAAGTAGACTACTCGGCCAATCTCAAACCGTAGTAAACCCAAAACCAAAACCAAAGTAATTGTCTAATTACTTTCGACACTCAATTGAAAACCGCTCCATACCATGCCATAGGAATTACAGTGGCCAATACAATCAAGACGACATACGCGTAGTGCACGATGGGAAGGTTAGGTGTACTGTACATGTACTACCGTCGAGTGTACAAAAGCTTTCCTGTATGCTGATTGGCTGTATTTTCTATGCCATGGTGTAACCGCATACTTGAATTGGTCAATATTCAGTTCATCGTTGCTTTTACCGAGTGGAATTTATATTTCTCTCCTATCAATTAAATCTCAGACCATTTCAATTCGTCTCAAATCTCTGTTATCAGTTTTAAAAATGCGTTATTTTCCTAGCTGACCTGTATACCACACAATACTCACAGACCCTAGTTCCCAGCCTTGTCTGTTGCTGTGGTAAAGGCGTGGTTACAAAAGAAAAAATGGCGGAAAATTGGAAAAAGATGCCGCTTGATAATAAACGAGAGTCTTGAATGCACTTGTACCACGGTATGGTGTTATCATGAGCGCGCAACCCTCAGTTCGTGTGTTGACTAGGTTATGGCATTGCGGACGTGTTTTTCGAAGACAGTGTGGGTGGCGAATTCGCGGAATCCATCGTCGTGTTGTTGTCACTGGTCTGGGTGAGCTTGGATTTCTCTGTGTTGAATAACTAATCTTATCTACTGGGTGTTAAGGTATGAAACGAACCTCACACTAAATTCCTGATTAAACGAGACGGTCCGATGTATTTAAGAGGAAATTTATCGCTGGTTCCCTTCTGCGGCGGTTACCTACTGTTCGACGTGTTTTCAGCTGATCACGACAAATTTGCATGGGCAACGTCCGGCCCCCACCCCACCCAAGAGCGGAGTGGGTATAATTGAAGAATTCGCGATTGTAAAAATGAAACGGCCCGACTTAGTTTAGAGGAAATCGATCGATGGTTCGCTAGTTCCGCGGCGGTTTTTATACTGTACCTACGTTTTCAGCTTATTTGGGTAATGTTTTGCCCCCCACCCCAGAAGTGAAGGGTATTAAATCAGGACATGGTAGCTTGGGCAGGGTGTTGATCCCTAATTTGACCAAAACTTAAGACGTCGTTTAACTCACATATTTACTATAATACCTGTAGTGAGGCAATGTTCATGCAATTGAATGACTCTAACTTGATGGACACTGTGATATCTGACAGATGCACTGCTATTTAAATCCTCGTGAACTGTAATTTACATGCTATATCAACGCAACCCCCTCCCCTACCATTCCTTTGTGAAAAGGAAAACAATCCATCCTGTCTAGTGCCTAGTAGTCTATTACTGCAAATAGATTTTTTGGCCAACTAGCTCCAAACAAAAATGCAAAGATACCATTTCAGTAAGTATAATGATATAAGCAAAAGTAACTGATTGTTGGGCTTTCAACAGGTCTGATTACTCCTCTTGGAATTGGTACAGATAGAGTTTGGGAAAATTTAGTGCAAGGAAAATGCGGAATAACAAAAATACACAGGGAAGGTAACTTTCTTTTTGTGGTTAATAACCTAAGGTTTTGTAAGAATCTAGAGTGCAAGGGCTGGATTGGCATCACCCTGGAGTTATGTTTGTGGTTAGGTATACGATGTAATTGTCACCAAATGCGAGGCCCAGATGTAAAAATGCTGGCCAAAATATTTTTCATTCCATCACACAGGCCGAGACAAATTACAACAGACCAGAAAAATGAAGTTCGTTAATATTTCTACATCTTGATCGAACAAGCTTGATTGATAAAGTTTCATTAATTTCTTTCATAGAAAAAGCTTCACAGATGCAAATTTATGTTGTATCTGAACCACCTCTTTAACCAATCAGATTGTAGAATTCAATTCATCTTTCCTGCAGGCTGAGGCAAATAGCATCAACGAATTTCATTCTTATAATGAATTTCTCTCTATCTGTTAATTTCTGATGTTGGTTAATTTCTCATACATATCATATGTATATTTTACATTACTAGATTTTAAAGGGATTCCTGCACAAATAGGTAGGGGCTTTGAACAAATCATGCAGTAAAATGAAATAGTAAATGTTACCTGTCTTCATGGCACTTCTGGTATCAATCTACTACGTAAGTGTTCTTTGGTAAAGTGGGATGTCTCCAGACTGAATGCTAGAAGCAAGGAAATATCTTGGACAGGTTGAAAACACGTAATGATCTCTGTAGATTCATGGTCATTCTCCCCAACTTTGAGAGAATGTGGGATGATTTTTATTTTCCAGTTGAATTGGTAGAGGTAGTAATATGACAAGGTGTTCTTAGAGGTTGGCAAAGCAACCTAGTTTTCTTGGTGCAAATTCTGCAGATAATTTAATTTTAATGCTTTCTGTTTATTAATTCAGCTGCATTTGTGCCAAGAGGTACAAATCCAGGAGAATTCAATGAGAAACACTGGGAAAAGGAACTTAAAGTGGTAAGAAATATAGTTAGCTGTGCTCCTGTCTAAAGATATGGTAACCTTTTTTGGTTCTGAGAGTTTGTTGGCACATCAAGCCCTTCCTTACCTCTACTCTCTTCCAGGACAAGTATAGGAGCTTACTTGCTGTCACTTGCATCATCTAACATGATGGGTAGCGTGCTATACCATTTGCAGATTTCACACCCTGCCCTGTATCAAACAGGATACCCAGAAAAATGCTGATATCCATTATACATGGGAGGAACATTTAATTTCTTTCCCTGTAGGATAGAATAAGGGGGCGATAATGGTAGGACTTAAATGCCGTCAACCTCTAGATCTACATCTAGGTCTCATCTTCAACATACACCAACTATTTTCACAAATGCACCACCTGCTTTCTTCCCTTAGTTTTCCATGTGCTTGCAGCGCAAGAATAAAGCTCTGTCGATTGATTGATATTTTCTTTTGGGTAGGATAGACGGAGCACCACAACAGAAGGCCTGTTTTCCATTGTAGCTGCACATGAGGCTTTTGAAGATTGTAATTGGAGACCAACTACGCAGCAACAGAAAGAAAGAACTGTATGTAAAATGTGTTGCACTCAACTTGAATTGTAAGATCTGGCTAGGTGTTGGTCTCTCTGAGAAAATAAGTGCATACAGGGCCAAGAAATCCAAAAGCTGTCATTGCAGTTATCAGCAGTTTGACATTAAGGGATAACTCTGCTTTGGGTTGACCCTTTGTTGTTGTTTGTACTGTAAATCCTTGAATTAGCCCCTCCCCTCAAATAAGCCACCTCTTAGTATAAAGGCCCCTTCTATTGGCCAAAATTTAAAAGAAGTGCCTCCCCTGAACAAGCGCCCCCTCCCTTCCCTCTGCTTTATTGAAGATTGCTGAGAGAACAAAGTATGTACTAATACAGTTTTGGTCGTGTTCAATCACAAGCAAGTGATTATTGACTCATTCAAGCACTGTAGATTGACTTTCACAGTATGTGGTAGTGAAGATCTGCTGATTCATTACGTAAAGCCCAACCAATCTTGTGCAGCAGGCCTAGACTGGCGAAAGGGGTTATATTGTGTAGTTCAAGAGAGCTAGAATCCTTCTGAGACTTCTGAGGGACTGACACATACATATATTCCAAAAAAAAACAAAAAAACATTCATATCTTACCATGATTTGGGAAAAATTGAATGAGCATCCCACCTCGATTAAGTGCCTCCCTCGAACAAGCACCCCCTGTCTTCTCCTAGATTTGAAATAAGCGACCCAAACCCTAATTCAAGGATTTACGGTATGCCTTTTTAAAGTGCCTATGAAGTAAAAAATAATTGCTGCTGATTTGAAAGGCTTTTCAAAGTAAAGAAGAATGGCGTTTTACTTTTTGGAATATCTTTTTTCGTTTTAGAGATATTCACGTTTTTGTATTATAAGTGATGACGTCATAGGTGGTTCAACTAAAACAGTTCAACACTCAATCAAGAATATCTCTAGAAATATTAAAGCAGTGTTCTTTAAACTTGGCACCAGAAATGTACATCACAAAAGAAAAAAAATGACACCCGTCGTGCCGTCCCCATGACAACAGTTATGCCACTGGTCCTGTTTTAATTAAAACTAACAATACCAGATTTTATCTTAAACAAGGATCATCCACTCCCAACAATCTAATGGGGAGAGTTTAGACAATATGGAAATCATGTGTGTTCCGAGCAAGACCCTCTGTCTCTTTTTGAAGGGTTGCAAATTGGCATATTTGGTTTTTCACCGAAAGAGACTGGAGCCGAAAGTGTTGCCATAGCAACGTCACAGAAGGTGTCATTCTGTTTCTTTTGTGATGCACATTTGTGGTGCCAAGTTTGAAGAACGCTGCTCCAATATTTCTAGAGATATTCTTGATTCAGTGTTTTACTGTTCAAGTGGAACCACCTATGATGTCATCACTTTCCTCATTTGCATAATACAAAAACGTAAATATCTCTCGAACGAAAACAGATATTCCAAAAAGGGAAACGCCATTCTTCTTTACGTTGAAAAGCTTTTCAAATAAGCAGCAATTATTTTTTACTTCATAGGCACTTTAAGCAAAAGAATTGACTGCAGACTCAACTGCAATAACTGACCTATTTACTCGATATTGGCATCTACTGTACAAAGCTAAGGAAAGGCAGTTAACTTCTGTCATGGAAAATGGCTAATAAATTTCTTAGTGTTGCCCAAGAACAGAAGGTCAGTAAGTACACTTACTTAGATTTATTATTTATAATGGTTTTACAAATATGTTTTGATTGCCTACAAGCAACACACCCATCTGTAAATAATAATAAAAATAATAAATTTCTTGTGAAAAATAAGAAAAAGGTCTGGAAGTTACCCCCCTTTTATTCATATTGGGATAGTTTTAAGAAAGGTTCCTGTAAGTGATTAATTTCTGATGAAACAGATTTCAAGGATTTGATAAGGCAGGTAGCAGTTGGGTTTTGTTAGACCATGGGAGCTTTACATGTAAGAATGTGTTTTTGAGCTTGTCAAGTGAGGGGAAGGAGGCTGGGGGGTCCTTAAAAGAGCTTTCAATACAGTTCAGCTGGTAGCTCTGTGAAAATGGGAAAAGCTTTTGTTTGGCTTTGTGCCTCCCCATGGCACTGTACAAAATTTGCTATCCTTGTGTATTAGGGTGTGTCTGTTGGAATTGGAATGACTGGCTTAATGGACACGCTGGAATCTGGAGAGGCACTTTACAAACAGGTCAGTTTAGGGCATATCTTACCTTTTGACATATTACAATTATTTTTTATAGACATACTATTACTTTGTGACTTGTAATTATTATTTACCACACCTTTTTTACAACACCTTTCTCAATGTTTTCAGGGATATCGCAAAGTGAGTCCATTTTATGTGCCGAGAGTTCTCCTGAATTTGCCGGCAGGAGTTGTCAGCATGGCCTTTGGCCTTCAAGTTAGTATGTTCTAGCATGCTACATGTGCTAACACTGTCACGTTCACCTTATAGTATTTTTTTCATTCCCAGCAAAATCATCAGATTCAAAGTACACAAGTAATAAGTCTGTGAACAAGAAATTTTAATGAAGAGTTTTCTAAGAAACTGTGTATTACTGTAATCCTCTGAGCAAATTGAGAGTCAGAGTATTTCAATTTCCTCCAGCAACTGACCTTGTATCCCTATTTTCCAAAATTTGGTAATGTTTGGCTGACTTGTGTATGATGACTGGTGCAGTGTGGGGTAATTTCTTTGGTCTGGAAAAGTGTGGGGAGTCACAAGTTCACTTGACAATTTCTCTTTTTTGAGTACCCCACGTCTGGCATGCAAGCAACCAGATTTCTTTATATATCTCCAGCATTGTCTGCTGAAGAATTGCACTGTCTTTATATAATGCATTACAAAGTGTCCTTATTGGTAAAAGTTCACCACAACACACATAATTCTATCAAATATGAAGTATTATATTATATTTAACAATTAGACCTGTAGCTTGCAAGGGCTACGGGTCAATAGCCCATGAGGTGAAGCCAAACGGGCTATTGACCCGTGGCCCTTGAAGGCAAAGGGTCTAATTTTGCTACTTGAGGACTATTACTGATAGTCTTCTAGTAGTGTAGTCAATTAAAATGCAGGATTTGCATTAGTCCACTAGTTGGGTGGTACTAAGTCGAATTATTCTCCCAATTTGATTTGTTCTTCCTTATGATCTTTTGGAGGACAGACACAAAAATGATGTCATTAGCAATACTTTTTGTTTCTTTATTTATAGAAAACAGGTAGATTCCATGATGCTGTGCATCTGTTCAGAAATAGATCACAAAAGACGTCAAAATGTGTTAAGAACATCAGTGACACACTCGGCTATTGCCTCGTGTGCCACTTTTTTGTTCTTACCACATTTGACGTCATCTGTGATCTGTTACTGAATAGACACGGCAACATGGAATATACTTGTTAAAAATATCAAATGCAACGTTGCCTAGTCAAATACGAAGTTGTCATTCAACAATGGCTGTTTTCAATGCAATCCCGGACATAAGTAGTAATTCAGGTTGTTTATGCATCCCTCCCTTTGATATATGGAGAAGTACTAGAAGAATTTTAGTTACACGAATCCGTGTCTTTTCCCCTCAGGGTCCAAACCACGCTGTATCCACTGCTTGTGCGGCCAGTGCCCATGCTATTGGCGATGCTTTTAGAATGATCCGTTATGGAGACGCTGATGTGATGGTTGCAGGTGGAGTGGAATCCTGCATCATGCCACTGTCCATGGCAGGCTTCTGCAAGTAAGGGTCGTAAAACTTCAACCAGGCCTCTTTGGTCCTTTTGAGGTTAACACAGACTTGCTCACGAGTCGCGCTACGAAAGCCGAGCTCGATGCGATAAGAACGTCGGCGGCGCTCAAAAGCCGAGCGCGAAAAGCGCGAGTATGAGGAGCGCAAACTTACATTTTTCCAAGTCCTTCGCACCAGGACTACTCACAACCGCGCGCGAGTAAAGGACTTTGAGAAAGTCTAGGTTTAGCAGTTTCCTGGCATTGTATCTTCAATATCTTAACTAATAGGTAGTCGCTACTGATAGGTATCTTCGCAAGAGGCAATTAAAAAAAGCCTTAACATTTTTCTCTTTCATTTTTTAGGGTATCGAGTTTTTGGCCAGGTCATAAATAGGGTAGCAAAAATCACAGATTTTGGGAAGTGGGCCGCACACCCCCACCCAACTTTTCTGGGAGTAACTCCCGGAGAGAACATGTAGGAGAGTTAACATAACTAGCTGTTCAAATGAGGATTAAGAAGCGTTAGTTACGTAGTGCTTTGCTATATGTTCTACTATGAACCTTGCAAGACCGCGCTCTCTGCAGGCAGGTCACTGGGCAAATTTTCGTCTGCTTTTCAGAATGCGCGCGCTCACCACCAAGTTCAATGACCTTCCGCAGGAGGCATCGCGGCCGTTTGACCGTCGGAGATCTGGGTTTGTAATGGGCGAAGGAGCAGGAATCATGATTTTAGAGGTACATGTCGCAATGTTAGAGGTAGAATTCCTTTCCGTTTCCACTTTGGATATAGAGAAGAACTACTGCCACAATATTTTCAAATTGTTTTCAGGAATATGAACACGCAGCCAGTCGTGATGCTAGGATTTACGCCGAACTTCTCGGTTACGGCCTGTCAGGTATTACATGTAGATGCACTCTTTTTCAGCGGTGGTTTTTCACAACAACCGCACTTTAATTGACTTTCAATTACATTTGTATACTTAGTTTGCTCATCTCTAGAAACTGGTAACAAAACTCGTGTGACATCCTCTGACCAAAGCAATCACTTATTTTTTAACCAATCAGGCAACAAAAACCAAACGAATCACGGCTTCACTCACTCGCGTTTCCCGCGCTTTGTATTCCCCCCTTGGCGCCGTTTTCGTTTTCCCGCGCTTTTCACCGCTTGCATGTTTTCCCGCGCTTGGCATCAGTCGCTTGATTTCCCGCCATTTCCTACGTCGTTTGAATGAAAAGCAGGAAGATTCTCACAACACCACGTGCACGTTTATGAATGAGAAGAAATAATTGCGAGTGCTCGCTTTTTTATTCTTAACAATTGTCAAAAGCGATTAATTGTTTTGCTCGACTTATTATTTTTAGGAGATGCTTATCACATAACAGCCCCATCAGAGGGAGGGTACGGAGCATATTTAGCGATGAAGAATGCTCTCCGAGATGCAGGGCTTAAACCAAAGGATATCCATTACATCAACGCACATGCGACATCTACTCCACTGGGTAAGAAAAACTTTCATTTCTCGGTTGCGCGGAGGTTGCGCGACTAATAGCATTTCCTGAGCCCGCAATCTTCGTCAGTGGTGTTGCTTAATTACTTGTCGCGTTCAGATGACGTCAAAGCTGACGTCATAGCTTTCGGAGAGCTCGTGTTTTAGACTATATGTATTGAAAAAATAGAAAACTCTTGATGTACTCTTGCGAAGATCGTTGGTTACTTCGTATATTCTTCGCAGAAAGTATCTTTTCTGATCCCAACTTCTCTGTGAATTTAATGAATTTAATTTCCTCTTTGAAGGTTTCGAAAGGAATCAACCGCCATGCGAAAGTTTGGGCACTACTATAACGCTTTTCAATTTTTCAGTTTTTCTTTACTCTTTCTTTCAATACTTTCTCTGGAAATCTATAGTGGTAATTCTGTAAAAGATGAGGGGTTTGAAAGATATTATTGATAGAAAACCTAATTTCGTTTCTAGGAGATGCTGGCGAGAACAATGCCATCAAAACATTACTTGAAAGTCACTCCAAAAATGTTCAAGTTTCCTCCACAAAAGGTGAGATGCGTTAGTCGTTTTAGAAGTAAACAACTGTAATATTTCGCGCATTTTCCTCTTGACTTATTACTATTGATTTTACAACCGTACATTAGTGTAGGTGCCATAAATTAACTGACTTTTTGGGGTTATTGGTTCGAACTTCGCAGCTCTGCCGGGCAGCAAATTAACAAACATCGGGCTTTGAGCAATGACGAAACACGTTCGACATTTCTTTATTGGCGGTCATCTCTTCAAACCAGTGTTATTTTCAAAACTGAGTGAAATGGGCCGGCCATTGTAGATCGGACAACTTTCGCTCATAAGCCGTGTTAAATTATTCTTCCTTAGGAGCTACTGGTCATCTTTTAGGAGCGGCGGGCGCTGTTGAAGCTATTTTTACGGTGCTTAGTGTCTACAAGGTGAGTTTTTGTCGTAATGAAAGAGATGCTACACTGGACAATATTTCGTGCAACCTTGGGTCTCAGCAAAATTTCGGGACAAGTTTCGAGAAATATTCCCTAGTGCATCGGCGCCCTTGATATGTAATTTGTGCTAATCGATATGGACATACAGTGGAATCCCAATAACTCGAACCAAAAGTCGTGTCCCTCTCCTCTGTCTCAGTCGAACACTGTAGTTTTATCCCCGATTTCTCGAACTATCTGATTTTTTGAACCAATTTTCGTTTACCTTGGAGGTTCGAAAAATCGGGATTCCACTGTAAGTTAATATTTTGCTTACACGGAACAGAGAACTGGGTACGAACGTAGTACGCGAAGAGTCGTGGTTAGTACGTTTGTGAAAAGATACGGCTGAGAAACTTGTGACATTTTACGGTCAGCCTTGCCACTCGCAACTTTGGATAAGGTTTAGTTTTTATCATAGTGTGGTATAAACAGTGTTATCTTGTGTTTATCTTTCATGAATTCTGTTGTTTGTATACATGGTCGAGGGTACACTGGGGTACTCTGTCCCTATTTTTTCTAATTAGAGGTTTTCGGGGTTTATGTGTCAGGCTTTGACGCATGTAGGATGTAATTTGATGTATCTTTTATCCACTTTCTGTAACCTTAGTGTATCAGTTAGAACATATCTTGGTGCATGGCTAACCAACGCGCCCATGCCCCATAACCTTTGAGTGTGTTCGGTTGTGTAGTGAACGCAGAATAGAAAGGAAATGTTCCGTTTTCTCAAAGGGCGTGGCATCTCCTACATTAAACCTTCACAACGTGGACTCAGAAGAGGAGTTTAACATGAACTACGTTCCTCTCACGTCCCAGCAATTTCACTCTCCTGAGCCGAGAACAGCACTGACGAACTCGTTCGGCTTCGGTGGCACAAACGCTTCACTGTGTTTCAGACAGTTCGTGCCTTCGTGAAAATCTCCGGAGAGCTTCCAATGATGGTATTACCCAATCACAAATACTTGAAAAAACTGTTCCTCGAGGTCAGTAAAATGAATCAGGTGGAGTCTCTCCAAGAAAAAAAAAAAGAGAAAGAAAAGAGAAGGATTACAACGATTGTGCTGGATGTGTTCCTCTATGGACTGTAATCTTGTAATCTTTATTAGACCGTCTGTAAAATGGACAATCGGATGTGAAAGAAATGGTTTAAGTGCCCTTATTTTAGGAGTTACAATGGAAATAAACATCAAACTAATCCTATGCAAGTGTCTTGCAAATTTCTTTTTTAATAAGTGTCGTTGCCTGTCGTGCTCGATTGTCTTCTGAAGTCCATTTCTTTTCAGTCTGTTTACTTTGCTTGTTTGCTGTCGTTAACTATTCAATTTTCCAATGAATCTGATGAAATTATTGATTTCTTCGCGCCAGTCCAGCGGGGCACCATTTATTCCTTTCATTCATTGTGTAATTGCAAATTGATTGGAGTCCTGCAGCAAATAAAAAGTGCAAAGCTTTTCGCCAGGCGATAATTACCTATCACCGTTAATTATGGTTGCTATTTCTTGATTACGTTTTCGTATTTAGGGGAAGTCGGAAATACCGACTGCACTATATTTATAATATAATTTTTCGCAGTTTTCCTCTCTTCGCGTGTGGTTTGTTTTCCTTCTCTTCTTAATCAATCTTTCACTTACAATCGCCGGATTGGCAAACCTGATCTCTAATTTCACTCCAAAGTTGTGCTTTATAAGAAATGTCAAATGTTTACATGACCAATATGTCACACTAATCCACTGAAAGGCTAAATGCGATATTAAAACTGGTGAATATTGCCATGCAGGTTTATAAGAAATGACATTAGCTTACTCAAAATGTTTGCGGAGCAAGTTGTTGAAAAGAGTAGCGGTTTTATCAAGACGTTAGGAAAGAAATAATTCCCAGATCCTTTTTGGTAAATTTAAAAACTCTATAGCGCTGTTCTCGACTATTTTATTAATATTTTCGTTGGCTAGTTATTGCGTTATGCGGTGTTTGTCCAGAAGAAAAATATTTACTGAGATGAATTTGTTTCGTTTAATTGAAACGTGGGAAAGTTGCTTAGCATTGGTTCCCTCAGATTCCCGAAACGACTGGCGTGTATTCTTTTTGAAGAGGGTATTCTGTGGCGGGATGATTATATTTGTAGAGAGATACGTGTTTATAAGCAGGTTTCAACCGCAAATGGCACTGTATAATAGGCAAACACCTGAAATTCAGACAGGTTTTAACCACAAAATATTAAATTATTAATGAGCATGCCATTTTTGTGCCCAAAAACCTTGCACGTCCAAATTCACACTTTTTAATCACCTTTCTTTTGAACAGAGGTACTTCATTCATTGGTAGAACCAAGTGACTGGAATTCCTTCCATTCAGACTGATCATTACTTTATAGTCCTGCAGCCCACAAGTTGTAATTAGGGAAATTTTGGTGTCTAGACGCGAACATAGAGGGTCTCATCCTTGTGCAAACGGGAGGGTAGATAACGGGTCTAAATGTCATTGTCTGGTGGAATTGCATTGCGGCAAAAAAAAAATCAACACTGGGTATGATAGCTGCATTTGCATTCACTAGCGTGCACTTTTATGAACATCTTCCTGTTGATTATCTGTTGAAATAATATCTTGAAATGTGATTTCTCGTGAACAAAGCCTTTGGTAACAAGTGCACTTCTCCGCAGAGAATTGAGTAACAAGAACTGTCAACAACTCAGTTTTATTGTTTAAAGGAATTTCGCCCACACTGTAAGATTTTGGATTGTGACGCAATTCATTCGGAATCGATTGGAATCGTGGAAATAACTGCTGGTTTTTGGCCGTGTATCACCGTATACCGGAGGAATATTTTGTTTACCTAACGCTACTGAATAACATAAAGTGAATATCTGGACTTATGGAACGACCACTGAGCCTCGTCTTTACGTTTCAAGAGGCAACATGAAAGAGTTCAAGCCATGGAATTTGACTACACGAGGTAAGGGAGACTTTCATTTTCTTCCAACGATCACAAAAATGCTGGTTAGCTTTACTGCGTTTGTAGTCTCCTCGCTTGTACGCGTAAAGCGACTTAACATGCAATGTTTGTACTCGTGAACTACCTGTATTAGTTTACAAGCTACAAATCGTACGAAAGGTAGCTCGGTTTTTCCGGTTGGAGGTGCTTGCTTCGCGCGAACGATGCGAGACACCGGAGTGAACCGTTGCGGCTGCATATAAAAGGATACCTGTTACTAAACTTTAGTAATGAATTTTTATGTTTAAAAATAGGCAATACAACTGGTTATAATTTCTACGATCATTTCTTTTACACTAGAAGATTATATTTAATGTGATTTTAAAAGCGAAGTACCTGCAGCGAACTTCTCTAGTCCTGATAAGAAAACATTCTCGCAGCAAGGATAAGTTAATTAAAGAAACGATTGATAGCGTTGCGTGTAAAATTTTTGACGGCAACTCGGGATCATGCAACATGTTGTGTACATTTGTTCGTGTTAATCCTTTTTACAAGAGTTACGAATGTCATTCGTGTAATATCGAAACGTTGGCATTTTTCTGGACCGAACTTGAATTTGGAAATATTGCCGATTTTGAGACCCGGAGAAAAAAATGCTCTGAGCGGAAAATAAACAAATATAACATTTGTTCCTTCACGGACACGGCGCCAATCGAAACGGCGACGCAAATTTAATTTTCACGTACTGAAATATAATGTCGTCAAGGAATGCTAAATTTTCTTTACGCTTTTTTTTTTGCCAGATTACAGCACTGAGTAAATTAAGTTTAGTTTAGTTTAATTCATATTAAAATGCAGCGAGTTTATTAAAATAACCTTGAATTAAATTAGGATAACTACTGTGTTTCCCAATACTGGCGCAGTGCCGTGTTTGTTTGGTGCCAGGTAATAAATAGACTGATACATGAAACAAAACTATCGCCGTCGAAATCTGTAGATGGTTAACTAGTTGAGCTGATATTTTTCGCGCTAATTGTTTCTGCGCATCCTTACTGCGCACGCAAATTCACACTCCACGTCATGCATGAGCGCGCAATGATAAACAATGATAGGGCAGATGGCCATTGCTACAGCTTTGCCAGGATTTAACGACCTCGAACATCCAGTGACCCCTATTTTTCTTTTGATAGACCATTTTCTCTACCGATTTTCTACGTTAAGTGAAAAAATGAAGAAAATCTGTCGATCAGAAGTTTGAATTTTTTGCAAAATATACCATCGAATTCAGCTCTTCGTTTATTTGTGCAAAGGTTCCAAATGTCTTTTCATTTCGAGGAAACAACGGGATATGTAAATGTATGCTGCATCTGGAATAGTTTACTCTTAATCCAAACATGAACAAAATTCTGAAAATAAATAGATCACAGAAAAGAAACAAAAAACAAAAACAAAAACAAAGATATCACGCATTTAAGGACATTTAAGAACGGACCATTAGAAATGTGATGAGGGGTGGGACTTTTTCAGATTGCAGGAATTTCTTTTCACGTCCACTGCCTCTGTAGGATTCTTTTTTGGGGGCAAGTCCCCTGCACGAATTATTATTATTACTATTATTATTATTATTATTATTATTATTATTATTATTATTATTACTTTATTTTTTTTTGTGGGGGGGGGGGGGGGGGAATTCGAGGGGGAAATATTCTGCTGCAGTAGTCTAATCTTGACACTAACCACAATCTGAATACCTGGAACAGGCTCCAAGTTCAAACAAATATTTTTTTAGCTTTCACACAGTCGTTGTACTTTCCTGTCAAAATTATACTCGGGGGAAACATAACCAAGTTACAGACCAGACACATCTAAGTGCTACTGCCTAAAATGGGCTTGCATTGCTTTTTCCGTTTAATGTTTAGGGAAAATATCCAATTTTATTGATTCATACCTACATGGCTTATGTTCGTGACCGTCCAGTAGCAAGTATGGGACCGAAGAGTTTATTCAACGCATGCTCGTTACGGTTCTGAAATGATTGACAGATGTCTTTATTGGGGCGATCATAGAAACCAGAAAAGTAGCGAGATCAAGGGTAGCTGCCACCTAACCGCCCCCCCCCCCCCCCGTAGAAGACCTTGTCGCGTCAATTCGAAGAGCGTGGGAAGACGAGTGTGCAATGCCCTACGTGCGGTCAGCGGTTAGAGAGAGCTTAGCGATTTCCAAAACCTAAGAGAACTTTAATACGCGAACTGGCAATTAAATCAGGAGTCATTGTTTCTGTATCTTGAAAAGTTTAGCCTAAACTTATCAAGTTCGTCGTTTGCAATCCATGTTAGTCTTCTCCATCCGTAACCATCCTTCTTCCTTTATGGTTTATCATTATTATTACACATTGAACTCACTATCTCTTTTTTGATTAGCCGAAAGCGTACAGTGAATTTTCGAAATCAGCATTTGTGACGTCATGTTGCTGGAGATTATACAATAATCATGTCAAGGACACTCAAGGTCATGGGTAATCATGTCATGTATGACCGCAGTGCATGATTTCTAAGGGAAATAATGTCAAGTTCGCGCGCTTTGTGTTGCTTTCGGTCAGTGAAGAAGCAAAAACGTGACTTCCTTTTTTTTCGTTCAATGTATGATAAAACAATTATTAGTAGTATACAACAGAGAGTTCTGCGACCGGGACACAGGGACACAGTGACGTCACAATACCCCAGAGGTTGACGTCATCAAAAATGATGACATTATAATCTAAATATAGAATACAGAGAGTTCTGCGACCGGGACACTGGGACACAGTGACGTCACAATACCCCAGAGGTTGACGTCATCAAAAAATGATGACATCATAATCTAAATATAGAATACAGAGAGTTCTGCGACCGGGAGGTTGACGTCATCATCATAATCTAAATATAGAATAGTGACATCATCGGAATGGAGGGGTGTAGGGTGTCATTGGAGGTGTTACGTCATAATCTGAAAATAGGTAGAATGATTTAATAGAATTATTTTTAGTAACAGAAGTCATGTGATTTTCTCATTATAAAGAGGTGAAATTTTAGGAATATACTAGTAAGCTTAACATGGGTCTCACTCTCTCTGCTCGTCGAATACGATTTAACACGTACCGCTTACTGGCTAGAAAGCTGATCACTCCTATAAGTGAAATAGTTTTGCTGACAGAAACCTCATTATGTGGTCTACCACGTACCAAGCTTTCCAAGTTAAAGAACCTTCATTCTGAAGAACCCCTGCCCAATTCCGCCCATTATTGAGTATAGAATAGGAAGAAATACATTTTAGCAGGGTAATTTAGTAACAGAATAAAATATACTTTATTTCTATTACGTGTACTTAATTTTCCGACCTGGGAAATATTAATTACGTATAGGCGACATGGAAATTGCTTTTCCGTGTCTGGACCGTCAATTTGTATTTTCATTTTAAATAGACGCTAAGCAGAAAAGAAATTTCCTTTGGACATGATCACTACCGGCTTTAGTGCCTTGGGCTAAAGTCTATATGAATCTTATACGCCTCAGTCATTATAAAAATCTATGATTGCGAATAAATCGATTTCTACTCGGTCTGTTAAGGTACTAGACAGAACAAAACAACTCTGTTTATTCAAATACAATAGAGTTTTCCATTGCTTCTTTGTTATTGCAAAATAATCTCCCCTGGGGTCATTAACGCCTAAAGTTATGCAAGCAGACAAGACCGAGAAAGTGAACGAACAAATGTTTTTCAAAGACGTTTATTGCAATCAACTACTCTTTAACTATTTACAACTCTCAGAGCTCTAACTTGCCAAGTGATCATTACAAAGTTCTACAGTTTGTTCTTTTTATCCGGTCATGATCAAGTACACTGAACCATACTTTGTACTCAGAAGCCTTTTCGATAATTCTGTTTACACTGGCTGCGAAGTTATTAGTCGTTTATTTCAATGAAACTTCTCAAACGTAAGAACGTGAGAAAAGTAAGGGGGTTCCTTTTTATTTCATTTCATATTTCTCTCTTGGTTAGTAAAGCTATATTGTTTAATCTTCTTCCTTTGATAGATTACCTTTTGCGTGTAAGGTTTGTTTTGCATTCGGCCTTTTCGGCTGCTTTTTCTTCTAAAAGTAACTAAATTAGTTCACACTAGGTGAATTGACCAAGAATAAAAAAAAATCATTTTATCATCATGCCTTGTCGAGTGCTTACCTGATTATCCATCGACTGAAGCATGAATCTATCCAATTTAAATGCAATTATAAACTCACGTTTCTGTTAATTCGGTTTTGCTCGGGGAGTCTTTGGTATGCGAACACACGGTAATCCAGTTTTTCATTTCCACTGTTTAACTTTTACATGTGATTACATAGGTCCTAGGAGTAATCAACATCTAATCTCTCCATATATAACCAACACACTTTCTAGAGATAAGTAATGAGAACTGAAAGAAGTGATCTAAGTCTACAATGTAACGATTAATCGAGAGAAGGTAATGAAAGAAAAATTTGATTCTTACAAGAGTGGAATTTTACCTGATCATGATACTCACAGGCATCTTTTATTCGAATGATGCCAAAATCAAAGTTGAGAGGTTCTTTGCATGAATTCACATTCCGATAGATTCAATTCTTTTCAATGGCTAATTCCCCGAGGCGATGCGAACTTTATATCACTATCTAACACTTTTAATCAATATATAGAAAATCCAGCGGAGTCGACTGGGTGTAACTGTTGTTTTATTGCGTAAGATTACATCTGATTGTCACGTTTCCGTTCATTTGTTCCACCATAGTCCTTTAGAGCTCGAGAACCCTACGTTTTGCTCTGGTATGCAGTAAATGTTGTAACGTGTTAACACTTGATTGGTTTACTTGAGGTTATAATAATGCAAATGCTTAATTCGACTATAATTATACCTTGAGAAGTTGCGCCGCTTTCCTATTTGTGACTTTTTGGATGTTTGTGACATTTCCAATGACAGGCGGGAATGCTGAAGCACCGCACAAAATGCACTTTGTGTAAAGTAATAATACGTTTTCAAAGATAAGTTTCTCAGTCAAAACTTTTGAAAAGAATAACGTCATCGCTAAATAAAGCTTTTAAAGAGATGGTGCAATACCTGGAATTTTGGTGAATAATGCGAGCGTCTAAGAATAGAAATACAACTAATGACAGTTCAAACTGGTACGGTATCCCTCAATTCCTTTCCTCGGTGAAAGATGTTTGTAGTATAAATATCACGCTCAAATTGCAGTGATGGCAACCTTTCGTGAACAGATTGGTACTTCGCTGATCGTTACTGAGTTCCTACATTAAATCGTCGATGACTACCAAATTTCTGATGGAGGGATCAATCATAGATTCTAAGTCGCTAGGAAATCCTTCGACAAAGTTGATGTTTGGAGTAGTTGTCAACATACCCAACATATCATCGTAGGCGGGTTGGTAAATACCGTAGCACCAACTGACGTTTTCAGGAGCTCCGTCGATGAGATCCTTCCCCGATTCAAGTAAACGTTTTCCAAACTGACTTTTAGCACAACAGGTTCGTCCTGCGACAATTGCCGGGAAGGGATGTTTAAGTCTTGGGTCCATACTTTTAAATAATTGATTGAACTGTATGCTTCAGATTTAGAGCCTATTCCCAAGCAGTCTTGGGTTCAGCCTCTTTCTCATAAACACGAACCATGTTGGTTGTTTGTAACTTAGCAAACTGTAGCCAATATTTTCGCTCAATGTCTGTCAATTCGTGTACTTGACTCAAATGGTTTGCTAATCGAAATAAAAATTTTGACCCACACCCTGGGATGGGGCAGTGCTTACATTTTCTATTTACCATGTTAATAGTGTGAAAGTTTGAACCTAATTGAACAAAACTGATTATAACACGGAATTTATAGGGCCAAACGGGCCACAGGGGCCAAAAGAGTCATTTTTTTTTCCGAGCACGCGTGGAGATAGCACGTGGAGATGGTACGCGTGGAGATAGCGCGTGGGATCGCGAGAAGAAAGAACGCGCGTGTCATTCGAGAGATGTTTTTTCTTATCTAACGAAAAATTAATAGTAAAGATGATAGTTCAGTTAATAATTTCACGGTAAAGGAAATCTCAAATTTCTCAAGCATTTTCCAGAATACAAGATGTCTTTATCCATACTCATTCTGCTAGCTATTCTACGCGGTTCAAACGCTTGCTTCGAGAAGTAGATTATCGACTGTACAAGTGTTGGTATGTCATCCATACCAGATTCAGAGACAAGGGTTGAGAACTACCCTTCGATTTTACTAGTAACGAGATAACAATTTACGTCACATTAATATCTCTGCCTTGTTAGAACTATTACCACAACTCATTACTATAGATCTTCGAGCCAACGATCCATTTTTGTGTGATGTGACATACAAAGTTTTTACACCACCAAGCCTATTATGATAAGCGCCGATCGTAATTATAATACCCGGTTATAATACCAGCACCAGCGATTACTACAGCCCTCTTCTCAGCAAAGTCGCCCACCCATCGCCATAACCATCCATCCCACTTATACTTCAAGCACTGGAAGAAATCTGCCGAATACTTCAAATCACAAACAGATCATGAAAATGGGAAATTATCATCACGCGACACCATACATTTACACACTAATTGGCACCCTGCTGTTTATACCAACGTGTGTGATTTTACGTCGATCAATGATCATCAATCTCCCGATGGTTTATAAGTCAAGCTAGCAACTCGTGAAATTGGACAAGCAGTTTTTGCTTGCGTTTGTGCTGTTGCTTACATACATACATACATACATACATACATACATACATACATACATACATACATACATACATACATACATACATACATACATACATACATACATACATACATACATACATACATACATACATACATACATACATACATACATACATACATACATACATACATACATACATACATACATACATACATACATACATACATACATACATACATACATACATACATACATACATACATACATACATACATACATACATACATACATACATACATACATACATACATACATACATACATACATACATACATACATACATACATACATACATACGTGCATACATACGTACATACATACGTTTATTTGATAAGTAGGTTTAGAATAAGCAACTGTACAGTTGATGTGGACCTACTACTACTAAGTCTAAATAAGAGAAACAGAAACAGAAAAACAGCTTGCACCACTTCCGATCGAAAAAGATTGTCTCCCTGAAGCCATCTCTTCAAATTGCTGTCAGTAACGGAATCCAGGGTATGGGTCATAAGAATTTGAATAAAAACGCCTCTCGTATTCCTCGTTTGCATTGAAATAACTATAAAAAGCGTCAGATGGACCGGGTAAACAATGCTTTTGTCCCATGTTCTCGAGCTCTAAAGGACTATGGTGGAACAAATGAACGGAAACGTGACAATCAGATGTAATCTTACGCAATAAAACAACAGTTACACCCGGTCGACTCCGCTGGATTTTCTATATATTGATTAAAAGTGTTAGATAGTGATATAAAGTTCGCATCGCCCCAGGGAATTAGCCATTGAAAAGAATTGAATCTATCGGAATGTGAATTCATGCAAAGAACCCCTCAACTTTGATTTTGGCATCATTCGAATAAAAGATGCCTGTGAGTATCATGATCAGGTAAAATTCCACTCTTGTAAGAATCAAATTTTTCTTTCATTACTTTCTCTCGATTAATCGTTACATTGTAGACTTTGATCACTTCTTTCAGTTCTCATTACTTATCTCTAAAAAATGTTTTGGTTGGATAAGAAGAGATTAGATGTTGATTACTCCTGGTACCTATGTAATCACATGTAAAAGTTAATAAAAACAGTGGAAATGAAAAACTGGATTAGTGTTCGCATACCAAAGACTCCCCGAACAAAACCGAATTAACAGAAACGTGAGTTTATAATTGCATTTAAATTGGATAGATTCATGCTTCAGTCGATGGATAATCAGGTAAGCACTCGACAAGGCATGATGATAAAATGAAGATTTTGTTATTCTTGGTCAATTCACGTAAGTATGAGCTAATTTAATTACTTTTAGAAGAAAAAGCAGCCGAAAAGGCCGAATGCAAAACGAATCTTACACGTAAAAGGTGTTCTTACGTTTGAGAAGTTTCATTGAAATAAACGACTAATAACTTCGCAGCCAGTGTAAACAGAATTATCGAAAAGGCTTCTGAGTACAAAGTATGGTTCAGTGTACTTGATCATGACCGGATAAAAAGAACAAACTGTAGGACTTTGTAATGAGCACTTGACAAGTTAGAGCTCTGAGAGTTGTAAATAGTTAAAGAGTAGCTGATTGCAATCAACGTCTTTAAAAAACATTTTCTCGGTCTAGTCTACTTGCATAACTTTAGGCGTTAATGACCCCAGGGAGATTATTTTGCAATAACAAGGAAGCAATGGAAAACTCTATTGTATTTGAACAAACAGAGTTGTTTTGTTCTGTCTAGTACCTTAACAGACCGAGTAGAAATCGATTTATTCGCAATCATAGATTTTTATAATGACTGAGGCGTATAAGATTCATATAGACTTTAGCCCAAGGCACTAAAGCCGGTAGTGATCATGTCCAAAGGAAATTTCTTTTCTGCTTAGCGTCTATTTAAAGTGAAAATACAAATTGACAGTCCAAACACGGAAAAGCAATTTCCATGTCGCCTATACGTAATTAATATTTCCCAGGTCGGAAAATTAAGTACACGTAATAGAAATAAAGTATATTTTATTCTGTTACTAAATTACCCTGCTAAAATGTATTTCTTCCTATTCTATACTCAATAATGGGCGGAATTGGGCAGGGGTTCTTCAGAATGAAGGTTCTTTAACTTGGAAAGCTTGGTACGTGGTAGACCACATAATGAGGCTTCTGTCAGCAAAACTATTTCACTTATAGGAGTGATCAGCTTTCTAGCCAGTAAGCGGTACGTGTTAAATCGTATTCGACGAGCAGAGAGAGTGAGACCCATGTTAAGCTTACTAGTATATTCCTAAAATTTCACCTCTTTATAATGAGAAAATCACATGACTTCTGTTACTAAAAATAATTCTATTAAATCATTCTACCTATTTTCAGATTATGACATAACACCTCCAATGACACCTTACACCCCTCCATTCCGATGATGTCACTATTCTATATTTAGATTATGATGATGACGTCAACCTCCCGGTCGCAGAACTCTCTGTATTCTATATTTAGATTATGATGTCATCATTTTTTGATGACGTCAACCTCTGGGGTATTGTGACGTCACTGTGTCCCTGTGTCGCGGTCGCAGAACTCTCTGTATTCTATATTTAGATTATAATGTCATCATTTTTGATGACGTCAACC
This sequence comes from Orbicella faveolata, assembly GCF_042242905.1. Lineage (NCBI taxonomy): Eukaryota > Metazoa > Cnidaria > Anthozoa > Scleractinia > Merulinidae > Orbicella > Orbicella faveolata. The sequence goes on from NW_028301540.1 coordinate 31,213,452, forward strand.
TCTGGGGTATTGTGACGTCACTGTGTCCCTGTGTCCCGGTCGCAGAACTCTCTGTTGTATACTACTATTATTAGATTCGGTTTTTGTGATATCCGGAATAATAATATCTCGGTAAGGGTTATCAGTCTCAACCTTCGGCTTCGGCTGATAACCCCTACCTCGACCTTGATTATTCTGGATATCACAAAAATCTCATCCAATAATTGTTTATTATCATCCGGCGTTTTTCTATCTTAATAAACTTGTCTTTTCAGGTTCCTTTAATTTAAAGGTAATCTTGTACATGGCTCAAAACACTGTGACTGAGGTCCTTCAAGTAAAATATGCAAGCATTCACTTACTTTTCTAAAACGTGCAGTCTCATTGATTACTCAATATGCTTTACTACTCAATTTTATACATGTGTAGGTTTACTGGCCTTTCGTGATGTTGCCTCAGTATGCTTTTTATGGCTGATCCTGAAGGGAATTATAATCCTTGGTTTAACAAAGAATGCGACAAGTTTCTCAACAAGCGATGTCAGTTCATTTGGCTCTATGTCGTCTGTACTTGCAACTGCTGTTGCCCCAGAGACAACGTCAAGGACAGGAATATTCAATCAGTCGAGGACAGAAACAAGCATTCCTTATAGTGAATCATTTTCTTCTTCTAGGGTAGTTGATAGTATCGCACAAACCACTCGTATTTTTGTATCGTCTTCACAAAATACAGCTTTCAATGCTGCAACATCATCCATCTCGTTTAATCCACATTCACCGTCATTTCGAATATCCAGCGTCATGTACAGTAACTCGCCCGAGGTCACTGACAGCCTTGTATCCGAAAGAACAGAATTGTATTCAACAACAAATGTAAATAACATTAACAAGACACAACTTGCTAGCGGCCATACAACATTATTTCAAGAAGTATCGTCAATCGCAAGTTCAGCAAACCTTGTGCCATCATCCACAAATATGGTGAAACTAAGCACGCTCAAGCGTTCAACAATTGCAGAACAAGAAAGTACATCTGTATTGTCACTCTTGGGTTCTTCGTCAACGTCCACAATTGCATCCATTCTTGTGAAAAACATAGAGGAACGTAGTTTCTCCGCTGTCGCATCAATCTCAAGCCAGGTACTTGATCAGAGTACACCTATACTGACTTCTGTGTTTTCTGTGTTAGATTCATTATCATCATTATCTTCACCAGAGTTATCGTCAGTCAATGTTGTTTCACGTACAACAGCGACGGATGAGACAGTAAATTCAAGGCAGACAACAAGGCAAATTTTACCTCCATTGTCTTCAACGCCTTCTTTGCTGGAGGTATCATCAGCATTCTTTGTTTCCTCAAGTAGTGTTTCAACTAAACAAAGAAATAGTTCAGATGGTATTTCAATAAGCTCCAAAAAGTCGTTACTTCAAAGTACATCTGCGTTGTACTCCGTGTCTAATTTGCTGGATTCGTCGTCACCATTTGGCTCATTATCGAAAGATTCCACCGTTACGATAATACGATCTAAAAACACGATAAATGCACAACAGCCTCCATCATCTTCTTTTTCTTCCCAGCTAGATTCTGCAGCAACGATTCGTTTAAAAACCAAAACAAGTCATTCACAATCTATAAACACAAGATCAACTCTTTCAATAGATCAAAGTACACCTGCTTTGTCTTCTGAGAGGTCTGTGTTGGTTTCATCGTCGGCAGTGATTTCGTCATCAGTTGCTGTTTCAAGCCCAGAGATAAGCAGTTCGCCATCTGTGAGAGTGAGCTCAAGTCATAGAATAGATCAAAGTACACCTGCTTTGTCTTCTGAGAGGTCTGTGCTGGTTTCATCGTCGGCAGTGATTTCGTCATCAGTTGCTGTTTCAAGCCCAGAGATAAGCAGTTCGCCATCTGTGAGAGTGAGCTCAAGTCTGACAATAGATCAAAGTACACCTGCTTTGTCTTCTGAGAGGTCTGTGCTGGTTTCATTGTCGGCAGTGATTTCGTCATCAGTTGCTGTTTCAAGCCCAGAGATAAGCAGTTCGCCATCTGTGAGAGTGAGCTCAAGTCTGACAATAGATCAAAGTACACCTGCTTTGTCTTCTGAGAGGTCTGTGCTGGTTTCATCGCCGGCAGTGATTTCGTCATCAGTTGCTGTTTCAAGCCCAGAGATAAGCAGTTCGCCATCTGTGAGAGTGAGCTCAAGTCTGACAATAGATCAAAGTACACCTGCTTTGTCTGCTGAGAGGTCTGTGCTGGTTTCATCGTCGGCAGTGATTTCGTCATCAGTTGCTGTTTCAAGCCCAGAGATAAGCAGTTCGCCATCTGTGAGAGTGAGCTCAAGTCTGACAATAGATCAAAGTACACCTGCTTTGTCTTCTGAGAGGTCTGTGCTGGTTTCATCGTCGGCAGTGATTTCGTCATCAGTTGCTGTTTCAAGCCCAGAGATAAGCAGGTCGCCATCTGTGAGAGTGAGCTCAAGTCTGACAATAGCTCAAAGTACACCTGCTTTGTCTTCTGAGAGGTCTGTGCTGGTTTCATCGTCGGCAGTGATTTCGTCATCAGTTGCTGTTTCAAGCCCAGAGATAAGCAGTTCGCCATCTGTGAGAGTGAGCTCAAGTCTGACAATAGATCAAAGTACACCTGCTTTGTCTGCTGAGAGGTCTGTGCTGGTTTCATCGTCGGCAGTGATTTCGTCATCAGTTGCTGTTTCAAGCCCAGAGATAAGCAGTTCGCCATCTGTGAGAGTGAGCTCAAGTCTGACAATAGATCAAAGTACACCTGCTTTGTCTTCTGAGAGGTCTGTGCTGGTTTCATCGTCGGCAGTGATTTCGTCATCAGTTGCTGTTTCAAGCCCAGAGATAAGCAGTTCGCCATCTGTGAGAGGGAGCTCAAGTCTGACAATAGATCAAAGTACACCTGCTTTGTCTTCTGAGAGGTCTGTGCTGGTTTCATCGTCGGCAGTGATTTCGTCATCAGTTGCTGTTTCAAGCCCAGAGATAAGCAGTTCGCCATCTGTGAGAGTGAGCTCAAGTCATAGAATAGATCAAAGTACACCTGCTTTGTCTTCTGAGAGGTCTGTGCTGGTTTCCTCGTCGGCAGTGATTTCGTCATCAGTTGCTGTTTCAAGCCCAGAGATAAGCAGTTTGCCATCTGTGAGAGTGAGCTCAAGTCTGACAATAGATCAAAGTACACCTGCTTTGTCTTCTGAGAGGTCTGTGCTGGTTTCATCGTCGGCAGTGATTTCGTCATCAGTTGCTGTTTCAAGCCCAGAGATAAGCAGTTCGCCATCTGTGAGAGTGAGCTCAAGTCTGACAATAGATCAAAGTACACCTGCTTTGTCTTCTGAGAAGTCTGTGCTGGTTTCATCGTCGGCAGTGATTTCGTCATCAGCTGCTGTTTCAAGCCCAGAGATAAGCAGTTCGCCATCTGTGAGAGTGAGCTCAAGTCTGACAATAGATCAAAGTACACCTGCTTTGCCTTTTGAGAGGTCTGTGGTGGTTTCATCGTCGGCAGTGATTTCGTCATCAGTTGCTGTTTCAAGCCCAGAGATAAGCAGGTCGCCATCTGTGAGAGTGAGCTCAAGTCTGACAATAGATCAAAGTACACCTGCTTTGTCTTCTGAGAGGTCTGTGCTGGTTTCATCGTCGGCAGTGATTTCGTCATCAGTTGCTGTTTCAAGCCCAGAGATAAGCAGTTCGCCATCTGTGAGAGTGAGCTCAAGTCTGACAATAGATCAAAGTACACCTGCTTTGCCTTGTGAGAGGTCTGTGGTGGTTTCATCGTCGGCAGTGATTTCGTCATCAGTTGCTGTTTCAAGCCCAGAGATAAGCAGTTCGCCATCTGTGAGAGTGAGCTCAAGTCTGACAATAGATCAAAGTACACCTGCTTTGTCTTCTGAGAGGTCTGTGCTGGTTTCATCGTCGGCAGTGATTTCGTCATCAGTTGCTGTTTCAAGCCCAGAGATAAGCAGTTCGCCATCTGTGAGAGTGAGCTCAAGTCTGACAATAGATCAAAGTACACCTGCTTTGTCTTCTGAGAGGTCTGTGCTGGTTTCATCGTCGGCAGTGATTTCGTCATCAGTTGCTGTTTCAAGCCCAGAGATAAGCAGTTCGCCATCTGTGAGAGTGAGCTCAAGTCTGACAATAGATAAAAGTACACCTGCTTTGTCTTCTGAGAGGTCTGTGCTGGTTTCATCGTCGGCAGTGATTTCGTCATCAGTTGCTGTTTCAAGCCCAGAGATAAGCAGTTCGCCATCTGTGAGAGTGAGCTCAAGTCTGACAATAGATCAAAGTACACCTGCTTTGTCTTCTGAGAGGTCTGTGTTGGTTTCATCGTCGGCAGTGATTTCGTCATCAGTTGCTGTTTCAAGCCCAGAGATAAGCAGTTCGCCATCTGTGAGAGTGAGCTCAAGTCTGACAATAGATAAAAGTACACCTGCTTTGTCTTCTGAGAGGTCTGTGCTGGTTTCATCGTCGGCAGTGATTTCGTCATCAGTTGCTGTTTCAAGCCCAGAGATAAGCAGTTCGCCATCTGTGAGAGTGAGCTCAAGTCTGACAATAGATCAAAGTACACCTGCTTTGTCTTCTGAGAGGTCTGTGCTGGTTTCATCGTCGGCAGTGATTTCGTCATCAGTTGCTGTTTCAAGCCCAGAGATAAGCAGTTCGCCATCTGTGAGAGTGAGCTCAAGTCTGACAATAGATCAAAGTATACCTGCTTTGTCTGCTGAGAGGTCTGTGCTGGTTTCATCGTCGGCAGTGATTTCGTCATCAGTTGCTGTTTCAAGCCCAGAGATAAGCAGTTCGCCATCTGTGAGAGTGAGCTCAAGTCTGACAATAGATCAAAGTACACCTGCTTTGTCTTCTGAGAGGTCTGTGCTGGTTTCATCGTCGGCAGTGATTTCGTCATCAGTTGCTGTTTCAAGCCCAGAGATAAGCAGGTCGCCATCTGTGAGAGTGAGCTCAAGTCTGACAATAGATCAAAGTACACTTGCTTTGTCTTCTGAGAGGTCTGTGCTGGTTTCATCGTCGGCAGTGATTTCGTCATCAGTTGCTGTTTCAAGCCCAGAGATAAGCAGTTCGCCATCTGTGAGAGTGAGCTCAAGTCTGACAATAGATCAAAGTACACCTGCTTTGTCTTCTGAGAGGTCTGTGCTGGTTTCATCGTCGGCAGTGATTTCGTCATCAGTTGCTGTTTCAAGCCCAGAGATAAGCAGTTCGCTATCGGTCAGAGTAAGCTCAAGTCTGAGAATAGATCAAAGTACACTTGCTTTGTCTTCTGAGAGGTCTGTGCTGGTTTCATCGTCGGCAGTGATTTCGTCATCAGTTGCTGTTTCAAGCCCAGAGATAAGCAGTTCGCCATCTGTGAGAGTGAGCTCAAGTCTGACAATAGATCAAAGTACACCTGCTTTGCCTTCTGAGAGGTCTGTGGTGGTTTCATCGTCGGCAGTGATTTCGTCATCAGTTGCTGTTTCAAGCCCAGAGATAAGCAGTTCGCCATCTGTGAGAGTGAGCTCAAGTCTGACAATAGATCAAAGTACACCTGCTTTGTCTTCTGAGAGGTCTGTGCTGGTTTCATCGTCGGCAGTGATTTCGTCATCAGTTGCTGTTTCAAGCCCAGAGATAAGCAGTTCGCCATCTGTGAGAGTGAGCTCAAGTCTGACAATAGATCAAAGTACACCTGCTTTGTCTTCTGAGAGGTCTGTGCTGGTTTCATCGTCGGCAGTGATTTCGTCATCAGTTGCTGTTTCAAGCCCAGAGATAAGCAGTTCGCCATCTGTGAGAGTGAGCTCAAGTCTGAGAATAGATCAAAGTATACCTGCTTTGTCTGCTGAGAGGTCTGTGCTGGTTTCATCGTCGGCAGTGATTTCGTCATCAGTTGCTGTTTCAAGCCCAGAGATAAGCAGGTCGCCATCTGTGAGAGTGAGCTCAAGTCTGACAATAGATCAAAGTACACCTGCTTTGTCTTCTGAGAGGTCTGTGCTGGTTTCATCGTCGGCAGTGATTTCGTCATCAGTTGCTGTTTCAAGCCCAGAGATAAGCAGTTCGCCATCTGTGAGAGTGAGCTCAAGTCTGACAATAGATCAAAGTACACCTGCTTTGTCTTCTGAGAGGTCTGTGCTGGTTTCATCGTCGGCAGTGATTTCGTCATCAGTTGCTGTTTCAAGCCCAGAGATAAGCAGTTCGCCATCTGTGAGAGTGAGCTCAAGTCTGACAATAGATCAAAGTACACCTGCTTTGCCTTCTGAGAGGTCTGTGGTGGTTTCATCGTCGGCAGTGATTTCGTCATCAGTTGCTGTTTCAAGCCCAGAGATAAGCAGTTCGCCATCTGTGAGAGTGAGCTCAAGTCTGAGAATAGATCAAAGTACACCTGCTTTGTCTTCTGAGAGGTCTGTGCTGGTTTCATCGTCGGCAGTGATTTCGTCATCAGTTGCTGTTTCAAGCCCAGAGATAAGCAGGTCGCCATCTGTGAGAGTGAGCTCAAGTCTGACAATAGATCAAAGTACACCTGCTTTGTCTTCTGAGAGGTCTGTGCTGGTTTCATCGTCGGCAGTGATTTCGTCATCAGTTGCTGTTTCAAGCCCAGAGATAAGCAGTTCCCCATCTGTGAGAGTGAGCTCAAGTCTGACAATAGATCAAAGTACACCTGCTTTGTCTTCTGAGAGGTCTGTGCTGGTTTCATCGTCGGCAGTGATTTCGTCATCAGTTGCTGTTTCAAGCCCAGAGATAAGCAGTTCGCCATCTGTGAGAGTGAGCTCAAGTCTGACAATAGATCAAAGTACACCTGCTTTGTCTTCTGAGAGGTCTGTGCTGGTTTCATCGTCGGCAGTGATTTCGTCATCAGTTGCTGTTTCAAGCCCAGAGATAAGCAGTTCGCCATCTGTGAGAGTGAGCTCAAGTCTGACAATAGATCAAAGTACACCTGCTTTGTCTTCTGAGAGGTCTGTGCTGGTTTCATCGTCGGCAGTGATTTCGTCATCAGTTGCTGTTTCAAGCCCAGAGATAAGCAGTTCGCCATCTGTGAGAGTGAGCTCAAGTCTGAGAATAGATCAAAGTATACCTGCTTTGTCTGCTGAGAGGTCTGTGCTGGTTTCATCGTCGGCAGTGATTTCGTCATCAGTTGCTGTTTCAAGCCCAGAGATAAGCAGGTCGCCATCTGTGAGAGTGAGCTCAAGTCTGACAATAGATCAAAGTACACCTGCTTTGTCTTCTGAGAGGTCTGTGCTGGTTTCATCGTCGGCAGTGATTTCGTCATCAGTTGCTGTTTCAAGCCCAGAGATAAGCAGTTCGCCATCTGTGAGAGTGAGCTCAAGTCTGACAATAGATCAAAGTACACCTGCTTTGTCTTCTGAGAGGTCTGTGCTGGTTTCATCGTCGGCAGTGATTTCGTCATCAGTTGCTGTTTCAAGCCCAGAGATAAGCAGTTCGCCATCTGTGAGAGTGAGCTCAAGTCTGACAATAGATCAAAGTACACTTGCTTTGTCTTCTGAGAGGTCTGTGCTGGTTTCATCGTCGGCAGTGATTTCGTCATCAGTTGCTGTTTCAAGCCCAGAGATAAGCAGTTCGCCATCTGTGAGAGTGAGCTCAAGTCTGACAATAGAGCAAAGTACACCTGCTTTGTCTTCTGAGAGGTCTGTGCTGGTTTCATCGTCGGCAGTGATTTCGTCATCAGTTGCTGTTTCAAGCCCAGAGATAAGCAGTTCGCCATCTGTGAGAGTGAGCTCAAGTCTGACAATAGATCAAAGTACACCTGCTTTGTCTTCTGAGAGGTCTGTGCTGGTTTCATCGTCGGCAGTGATTTCGTCATCAGTTGCTGTTTCAAGCCCAGAGATAAGCAGTTCGCCATCTGTGAGAGTGAGCTCAAGTCTGACAATAGATCAAAGTACACCTGCTTTGTCTTCTGAGAGGTCTGTGCTGGTTTCATCGTCGGCAGTGATTTCGTCATCAGTTGCTGTTTCAAGCCCAGAGATAAGCAGTTCGCCATCTGTGAGAGTGAGCTCAAGTCTGACAATAGATCAAAGTACACCTGCTTTGTCTTCTGAGAGGTCTGTGCTGGTTTCATCGTCGGCAGTGATTTCGTCATCAGTTGCTGTTTCAAGCCCAGAGATAAGCAGTTCGCCATCTGTGAGAGTGAGCTCAAGTCTGACAATAGATCAAAGTACACCTGCTTTGTCTTCTGAGAGGTCTGTGCTGGTTTCATCGTCGGCAGTGATTTCGTCATCAGTTGCTGTTTCAAGCCCAGAGATAAGCAGTTCGCCATCTGTGAGAGTGAGCTCAAGTCTGACAATAGATCAAAGTATACCTGCTTTGTCTGCTGAGAGGTCTGTGCTGGTTTCATCGTCGGCAGTGATTTCGTCATCAGTTGCTGTTTCAAGCCCAGAGATAAGCAGTTCGCCATCTGTGAGAGTGAGCTCAAGTCTGACAATAGATCAAAGTACACCTGCTTTGTCTTCTGAGAGGTCTGTGCTGGTTTCATCGTCGGCAGTGATTTCGTCATCAGTTGCTGTTTCAAGCCCAGAGATAAGCAGTTCGCCATCTGTGAGAGTGAGCTCAAGTCTGACAATAGATAAATGTACACCTGCTTTGTCTTCTGAGAGGTCTGTGCTGGTTTCATCGTCGGCAGTGATTTCGTCATCAGTTGCTGTTTCAAGCCCAGAGATAAGCAGTTCGCCATCTGTGAGAGTGAGCTCAAGTCTGACAATAGATCAAAGTACACCTGCTTTGTCTTCTGAGAGGTCTGTGTTGGTTTCATCGTCGGCAGTGATTTCGTCATCAGTTGCTGTTTCAAGCCCAGAGATAAGCAGTTCGCCATCTGTGAGAGTGAGCTCAAGTCTGACAATAGATCAAAGTACACCTGCTTTGTCTTCTGAGAGGTCTGTGCTGGTTTCATTGTCGGCAGTGATTTCGTCATCAGCTGCTGTTTCAAGCCCAGAGATAAGCAGTTCGCCATCTGTGAGAGTGAGCTCAAGTCTGAGAATAGATAAAAGTACACCTGCTTTGTCTTCTGAGAGGTCTGTGCTGGTTTCATCGTCGGCAGTGATTTCGTCATCAGTTGCTGTTTCAAGCCCAGAGATAAGCAGTTCGCCATCTGTGAGAGTGAGCTCAAGTCTGAGAATAGATAAAAGTACACCTGCTTTGTCTTCTGAGAGGTCTGTGCTGGTTTCATCGTCGGCAGTGATTTCGTCATCAGTTGCTGTTTCAAGCCCAGAGATAAGCAGTTCGCCATCTGTGAGAGTGAGCTCAAGTCTGACAATAGATCAAAGTACACCTGCTTTGTCTTCTGAGAGGTCTGTGCTGGTTTCATCGTCGGCAGTGATTTCGTCATCAGTTGCTGTTTCAAGCCCAGAGATAAGCAGTTCGCCATCTGTGAGAGTGAGCTCAAGTCTGACAATAGATCAAAGTACACCTGCTTTGTCTTCTGAGAGGTCTGTGCTGGTTTCATCGTCGGCAGTGATTTCGTCATCAGTTGCTGTTTCAAGCCCAGAGATAAGCAGTTCGCCATCTGTGAGAGTGAGCTCAAGTCTGACAATAGAGCAAAGTACACCTGCTTTGTCTTCTGAGAGGTCTGTGCTGGTTTCATCGTCGGCAGTGATTTCGTCATCAGTTGCTGTTTCAAGCCCAGAGATAAGCAGTTCGCCATCTGTGAGAGTGAGCTCAAGTCTGACAATAGATCAAAGTACACCTGCTTTGTCTTCTGAGAGGTCTGTGCTGGTTTCATCGTCGGCAGTGATTTCGTCATCAGTTGCTGTTTCAAGCCCAGAGATAAGCAGTTCGCCATCTGTGAGAGTGAGCTCAAGTCTGACAATAGATCAAAGTACACCTGCTTTGTCTTCTGAGAGGTCTGTGCTGGTTTCATTGTCGGCAGTGATTTCGTCATCAGTTGCTGTTTCAAGCCCAGAGATAAGCAGTTCGCCATCTGTGAGAGTGAGCTCAAGTCTGAGAATAGATAAAAGTACACCTGCTTTGTCTTCTGAGAGGTCTGTGTTGGTTTCATCGTCGGCAGTGATTTCGTCATCAGTTGCTGTTTCAAGCCCAGAGATAAGCAGTTCGCCATCTGTGAGAGGGAGCTCAAGTCTGACAATAGATCAAAGTACACCTGCTTTGTCTTCTGAGAGGTCTGTGCTGGTTTCATCGTCGGCAGTGATTTCGTCATCAGTTGCTGTTTCAAGCCCAGAGATAAGCAGTTCGCCATCTGTGAGAGGGAGCACAAGTCTGACAATAGATAAAAGTACACCTGCTTTGTCTTCTGAGAGGTCTGTGCTGGTTTCATCGTCGGCAGTGATTTCGTCATCAGTTGCTGTTTCAAGCCCAGAGATAAGCAGTTCGCCATCTGTGAGAGTGAGCTCAAGTCTGACAATAGATCAAAGTACACCTGCTTTGTCTTCTGAGAGGTCTGTGCTGGTTTCATTGTCGGCAGTGATTTCGTCATCAGCTGCTATTTCAAGCCCAGAGATAAGCAGTTCGCCATCTGTGAGAGTGAGCTCAAGTCTGAGAATAGATAAAAGTACACCTGCTTTGTCTTCTGAGAGGTCTGTGCTGGTTTCATCGTCGGCAGTGATTTCGTCATCAGTTGCTGTTTCAAGCCCAGAGATAAGCAGTTCGCCATCTGTGAGAGTGAGCTCAAGTCTGACAATAGATCAAAGTACACCTGCTTTGTCTTCTGAGAGGTCTGTGCTGGTTTCATCGTCGGCAGTGATTTCGTCATCAGTTGCTGTTTCAAGCCCAGAGATAAGCAGTTCGCCATCTGTGAGAGGGAGCTCAAGTCTGACAATAGATCAAAGTACACCTGCTTTGTCTTCTGAGAGGTCTGTGCTGGTTTCATCGTCGGCAGTGATTTCGTCATCAGTTGCTGTTTCAAGCCCAGAGATAAGCAGTTCGCCATCTGTGAGAGTGAGCTCAAGTCTGACAATAGATCAAAGTACACCTGCTTTGTCTTCTGAGAGGTCTGTGCTGGTTTCATCGCCGGCAGTGATTTCGTCATCAGTTGCTGTTTCAAGCCCAGAGATAAGCAGTTCGCCATCTGTGAGAGTGAGCTCAAGTCTGACAATAGATCAAAGTACACCTGCTTTGTCTTCTGAGAGGTCTGTGCTGGTTTCATTGTCGGCAGTGATTTCGTCATCAGCTGCTGTTTCAAGCCCAGAGATAAGCAGTTCGCCATCTGTGAGAGTGAGCTCAAGTCTGAGAATAGATAAAAGTACACCTGCTTTGTCTTCTGAGAGGTCTGTGCTGGTTTCATCGTCGGCAGTGATTTCGTCATCAGTTGCTGTTTCAAGCCCAGAGATAAGCAGTTCGCCATCTGTGAGAGTGAGCTCAAGTCTGACAATAGATCAAAGTACACCTGCTTTGTCTTCTGAGAGGTCTGTGCTGGTTTCATCGTCGGCAGTGATTTCGTCATCAGTTGCTGTTTCAAGCCCAGAGATAAGCAGTTCGCCATCTGTGAGAGGGAGCTCAAGTCTGACAATAGATCAAAGTACACCTGCTTTGTCTTCTGAGAGGTCTGTGCTGGTTTCATCGTCGGCAGTGATTTCGTCATCAGTTGCTGTTTCAAGCCCAGAGATAAGCAGTTCGCCATCTGTGAGAGTGAGCTCAAGTCTGAGAATAGATCAAAGTACACCTGCTTTGTCTTCTGAGAGGTCTGTGCTGGTTTCATCGTCGGCAGTGATTTCGTCATCAGTTGCTGTTTCAAGCCCAGAGATAAGCAGTTCGCCATCTGTGAGAGTGAGCTCAAGTCTGACAATAGATCAAAGTACACCTGCTTTGTCTTCTGAGAGGTCTGTGCTGGTTTCATTGTCGGCAGTGATTTCGTCATCAGCTGCTGTTTCAAGCCCAGAGATAAGCAGTTCGCCATCTGTGAGAGTGAGCTCAAGTCTGAGAATAGATAAAAGTACACCTGCTTTGTCTGCTGAGAGGTCTGTGCTGGTTTCATCGTCGGCAGTGATTTCGTCATCAGTTGCTGTTTCAAGCCCAGAGATAAGCAGTTCGCCATCTGTGAGAGTGAGCTCAAGTCTGACAATAGATCAAAGTACACCTGCTTTGTCTTCTGAGAGGTCTGTGCTGGTTTCATCCTCGGCAGTGATTTCGTCATCAGTTGCTGTTTCAAGCCCAGAGATAAGCAGTTCGCCATCTGTGAGAGGGAGCTCAAGTCTGACAATAGATCAAAGTACACCTGCTTTGTCTTCTGAGAGGTCTGTGCTGGTTTCATCGTCGGCAGTGATTTCGTCATCAGTTGCTGTTTCAAGCCCAGAGATAAGCAGTTCGCCATCTGTGAGAGTGAGCTCAAGTCTGACAATAGAGCAAAGTACACCTGCTTTGTCTTCTGAGAGGTCTGTGCTGGTTTCATCGTCGGCAGTGATTTCGTCATCAGTTGCTGTTTCAAGCCCAGAGATAAGCAGTTCGCCATCTGTGAGAGTGAGCTCAAGTCTGACAATAGATCAAAGTACACCTGCTTTGTCTTCTGAGAGGTCTGTGCTGGTTTCATCGCCGGCAGTGATTTCGTCATCAGTTGCTGTTTCAAGCCCAGAGATAAGCAGTTCGCCATCTGTGAGAGTGAGCTCAAGTCTGACAATAGATCAAAGTACACCTGCTTTGTCTTCTGAGAGGTCTGTGCTGGTTTCATTGTCGGCAGTGATTTCGTCATCAGCTGCTGTTTCAAGCCCAGAGATAAGCAGTTCGCCATCTGTGAGAGTGAGCTCAAGTCTGAGAATAGATAAAAGTACACCTGCTTTGTCTTCTGAGAGGTCTGTGCTGGTTTCATCGTCGGCAGTGATTTCGTCATCAGTTGCTGTTTCAAGCCCAGAGATAAGCAGTTCGCCATCTGTGAGAGTGAGCTCAAGTCTGACAATAGATCAAAGTACACCTGCTTTGTCTTCTGAGAGGTCTGTGCTGGTTTCATCGTCGGCAGTGATTTCGTCATCAGTTGCTGTTTCAAGCCCAGAGATAAGCAGTTCGCCATCTGTGAGAGTGAGCTCAAGTCTGACAATAGAGCAAAGTACACCTGCTTTGTCTTCTGAGAGGTCTGTGCTGGTTTCATCGTCGGCAGTGATTTCGTCATCAGTTGCTGTTTCAAGCCCAGAGATAAGCAGTTCGCCATCTGTGAGAGTGAGCTCAAGTCTGACAATAGATCAAAGTACACCTGCTTTGTCTTCTGAGAGGTCTGTGCTGGTTTCATCGTCGGCAGTGATTTCGTCATCAGTTGCTGTTTCAAGCCCAGAGATAAGCAGTTCGCCATCTGTGAGAGTGAGCTCAAGTCTGACAATAGATCAAAGTACACCTGCTTTGTCTTCTGAGAGGTCTGTGCTGGTTTCATTGTCGGCAGTGATTTCGTCATCAGCTGCTATTTCAAGCCCAGAGATAAGCAGTTCGCCATCTGTGAGAGTGAGCTCAAGTCTGAGAATAGATAAAAGTACACCTGCTTTGTCTTCTGAGAGGTCTGTGCTGGTTTCATCGTCGGCAGTGATTTCGTCATCAGTTGCTGTTTCAAGCCCAGAGATAAGCAGTTCGCCATCTGTGAGAGTGAGCTCAAGTCTGAGAATAGATAAAAGTACACCTGCTTTGTCTGCTGAGAGGTCTGTGCTGGTTTCATCGTCGGCAGTGATTTCGTCATCAGTTGCTGTTTCAAGCCCAGAGATAAGCAGTTCGCCATCTGTGAGAGTGAGCTCAAGTCTGACAATAGATAAAAGTACACCTGCTTTGTCTTCTGAGAGGTCTGTGCTGGTTTCATCGTCGGCAGTGATTTCGTCATCAGTTGCTGTTTCAAGCCCAGAGATAAGCAGTTCGCCATCTGTGAGAGTGAGCTCAAGTCTGACAATAGATCAAAGTACACCTGCTTTGTCTTCTGAGAGGTCTGTGTTGGTTTCATCGTCGGCAGTGATTTCGTCATCAGTTGCTGTTTCAAGCCCAGAGATAAGCAGTTCGCCATCTGTGAGAGTGAGCTCAAGTCTGACAATAGATCAAAGTACACCTGCTTTGTCTTCTGAGAGGTCTGTGCTGGTTTCATTGTCGGCAGTGATTTCGTCATCAGCTGCTATTTCAAGCCCAGAGATAAGCAGTTCGCCATCTGTGAGAGTGAGCTCAAGTCTGAGAATAGATAAAAGTACACCTGCTTTGTCTTCTGAGAGGTCTGTGCTGGTTTCATCGTCGGCAGTGATTTCGTCATCAGTTGCTGTTTCAAGCCCAGAGATAAGCAGTTCGCCATCTGTGAGAGTGAGCTCAAGTCTGACAATAGATCAAAGTACACCTGCTTTGTCTTCTGAGAGGTCTGTGCTGGTTTCATCGTCGGCAGTGATTTCGTCATCAGTTGCTGTTTCAAGCCCAGAGATAAGCAGTTCGCCATCTGTGAGAGGGAGCTCAAGTCTGACAATAGATCAAAGTACACCTGCTTTGTCTTCTGAGAGGTCTGTGCTGGTTTCATCGTCGGCAGTGATTTCGTCATCAGTTGCTGTTTCAAGCCCAGAGATAAGCAGTTCGCCATCTGTGAGAGTGAGCTCAAGTCTGACAATAGATCAAAGTACACCTGCTTTGTCTTCTGAGAGGTCTGTGCTGGTTTCATCGCCGGCAGTGATTTCGTCATCAGTTGCTGTTTCAAGCCCAGAGATAAGCAGTTCGCCATCTGTGAGAGTGAGCTCAAGTCTGACAATAGATCAAAGTACACCTGCTTTGTCTTCTGAGAGGTCTGTGCTGGTTTCATTGTCGGCAGTGATTTCGTCATCAGCTGCTGTTTCAAGCCCAGAGATAAGCAGTTCGCCATCTGTGAGAGTGAGCTCAAGTCTGAGAATAGATAAAAGTACACCTGCTTTGTCTTCTGAGAGGTCTGTGCTGGTTTCATCGTCGGCAGTGATTTCGTCATCAGTTGCTGTTTCAAGCCCAGAGATAAGCAGTTCGCCATCTGTGAGAGTGAGCTCAAGTCTGACAATAGATCAAAGTACACCTGCTTTGTCTTCTGAGAGGTCTGTGCTGGTTTCATCGTCGGCAGTGATTTCGTCATCAGTTCCTGTTTCAAGCCCAGAGATAAGCAGTTCGCCATCTGTGAGAGGGAGCTCAAGTCTGACAATAGATCAAAGTACACCTGCTTTGTCTTCTGAGAGGTCTGTGCTGGTTTCATCGTCGGCAGTGATTTCGTCATCAGTTGCTGTTTCAAGCCCAGAGATAAGCAGTTCGCCATCTGTGAGAGTGAGCTCAAGTCTGACAATAGATCAAAGTACACCTGCTTTGTCTTCTGAGAGGTCTGTGCTGGTTTCATCGTCGGCAGTGATTTCGTCATCAGTTGCTGTTTCAAGCCCAGAGATAAGCAGTTCGCCATCTGTGAGAGTGAGCTCAAGTCTGACAATAGATCAAAGTACACCTGCTTTGTCTTCTGAGAGGTCTGTGCTGGTTTCATCGTCGGCAGTGATTTCGTCATCAGTTGCTGTTTCAAGCCCAGAGATAAGCAGTTCGCCATCTGTGAGAGTGAGCTCAAGTCTGACAATAGATCAAAGTACACCTGCTTTGTCTTCTGAGAGGTCTGTGCTGGTTTCATCGTCGGCAGTGATTTCGTCATCAGTTGCTGTTTCAAGCCCAGAGATAAGCAGTTCGCCATCTGTGAGAGTGAGCTCAAGTCTGACAATAGATCAAAGTATACCTGCTTTGTCTGCTGAGAGGTCTGTGCTGGTTTCATCGTCGGCAGTGATTTCGTCATCAGTTGCTGTTTCAAGCCCAGAGATAAGCAGTTCGCCATCTGTGAGAGTGAGCTCAAGTCTGACAATAGATCAAAGTACACCTGCTTTGTCTTCTGAGAGGTCTGTGCTGGTTTCATCGTCGGCAGTGATTTCGTCATCAGTTGCTGTTTCAAGCCCAGAGATAAGCAGTTCGCCATCTGTGAGAGTGAGCTCAAGTCTGACAATAGATAAATGTACACCTGCTTTGTCTTCTGAGAGGTCTGTGCTGGTTTCATCGTCGGCAGTGATTTCGTCATCAGTTGCTGTTTCAAGCCCAGAGATAAGCAGTTCGCCATCTGTGAGAGTGAGCTCAAGTCTGACAATAGATCAAAGTACACCTGCTTTGTCTTCTGAGAGGTCTGTGTTGGTTTCATCGTCGGCAGTGATTTCGTCATCAGTTGCTGTTTCAAGCCCAGAGATAAGCAGTTCGCCATCTGTGAGAGTGAGCTCAAGTCTGACAATAGATCAAAGTACACCTGCTTTGTCTTCTGAGAGGTCTGTGCTGGTTTCATTGTCGGCAGTGATTTCGTCATCAGCTGCTGTTTCAAGCCCAGAGATAAGCAGTTCGCCATCTGTGAGAGTGAGCTCAAGTCTGAGAATAGATAAAAGTACACCTGCTTTGTCTTCTGAGAGGTCTGTGCTGGTTTCATCGTCGGCAGTGATTTCGTCATCAGTTGCTGTTTCAAGCCCAGAGATAAGCAGTTCGCCATCTGTGAGAGTGAGCTCAAGTCTGAGAATAGATAAAAGTACACCTGCTTTGTCTTCTGAGAGGTCTGTGCTGGTTTCATCGTCGGCAGTGATTTCGTCATCAGTTGCTGTTTCAAGCCCAGAGATAAGCAGTTCGCCATCTGTGAGAGTGAGCTCAAGTCTGACAATAGATCAAAGTACACCTGCTTTGTCTTCTGAGAGGTCTGTGCTGGTTTCATCGTCGGCAGTGATTTCGTCATCAGTTGCTGTTTCAAGCCCAGAGATAAGCAGTTCGCCATCTGTGAGAGTGAGCTCAAGTCTGACAATAGATCAAAGTACACCTGCTTTGTCTTCTGAGAGGTCTGTGCTGGTTTCATCGTCGGCAGTGATTTCGTCATCAGTTGCTGTTTCAAGCCCAGAGATAAGCAGTTCGCCATCTGTGAGAGTGAGCTCAAGTCTGACAATAGAGCAAAGTACACCTGCTTTGTCTTCTGAGAGGTCTGTGCTGGTTTCATCGTCGGCAGTGATTTCGTCATCAGTTGCTGTTTCAAGCCCAGAGATAAGCAGTTCGCCATCTGTGAGAGTGAGCTCAAGTCTGACAATAGATCAAAGTACACCTGCTTTGTCTTCTGAGAGGTCTGTGCTGGTTTCATCGTCGGCAGTGATTTCGTCATCAGTTGCTGTTTCAAGCCCAGAGATAAGCAGTTCGCCATCTGTGAGAGTGAGCTCAAGTCTGACAATAGATCAAAGTACACCTGCTTTGTCTTCTGAGAGGTCTGTGCTGGTTTCATTGTCGGCAGTGATTTCGTCATCAGTTGCTGTTTCAAGCCCAGAGATAAGCAGTTCGCCATCTGTGAGAGTGAGCTCAAGTCTGAGAATAGATAAAAGTACACCTGCTTTGTCTTCTGAGAGGTCTGTGTTGGTTTCATCGTCGGCAGTGATTTCGTCATCAGTTGCTGTTTCAAGCCCAGAGATAAGCAGTTCGCCATCTGTGAGAGGGAGCTCAAGTCTGACAATAGATCAAAGTACACCTGCTTTGTCTTCTGAGAGGTCTGTGCTGGTTTCATCGTCGGCAGTGATTTCGTCATCAGTTGCTGTTTCAAGCCCAGAGATAAGCAGTTCGCCATCTGTGAGAGGGAGCACAAGTCTGACAATAGATAAAAGTACACCTGCTTTGTCTTCTGAGAGGTCTGTGCTGGTTTCATCGTCGGCAGTGATTTCGTCATCAGTTGCTGTTTCAAGCCCAGAGATAAGCAGTTCGCCATCTGTGAGAGTGAGCTCAAGTCTGACAATAGATCAAAGTACACCTGCTTTGTCTTCTGAGAGGTCTGTGCTGGTTTCATTGTCGGCAGTGATTTCGTCATCAGCTGCTATTTCAAGCCCAGAGATAAGCAGTTCGCCATCTGTGAGAGTGAGCTCAAGTCTGAGAATAGATAAAAGTACACCTGCTTTGTCTTCTGAGAGGTCTGTGCTGGTTTCATCGTCGGCAGTGATTTCGTCATCAGTTGCTGTTTCAAGCCCAGAGATAAGCAGTTCGCCATCTGTGAGAGTGAGCTCAAGTCTGACAATAGATCAAAGTACACCTGCTTTGTCTTCTGAGAGGTCTGTGCTGGTTTCATCGTCGGCAGTGATTTCGTCATCAGTTGCTGTTTCAAGCCCAGAGATAAGCAGTTCGCCATCTGTGAGAGGGAGCTCAAGTCTGACAATAGATCAAAGTACACCTGCTTTGTCTTCTGAGAGGTCTGTGCTGGTTTCATCGTCGGCAGTGATTTCGTCATCAGTTGCTGTTTCAAGCCCAGAGATAAGCAGTTCGCCATCTGTGAGAGTGAGCTCAAGTCTGACAATAGAGCAAAGTACACCTGCTTTGTCTTCTGAGAGGTCTGTGCTGGTTTCATCGCCGGCAGTGATTTCGTCATCAGTTGCTGTTTCAAGCCCAGAGATAAGCAGTTCGCCATCTGTGAGAGTGAGCTCAAGTCTGACAATAGATCAAAGTACACCTGCTTTGTCTTCTGAGAGGTCTGTGCTGGTTTCATTGTCGGCAGTGATTTCGTCATCAGCTGCTGTTTCAAGCCCAGAGATAAGCAGTTCGCCATCTGTGAGAGTGAGCTCAAGTCTGAGAATAGATAAAAGTACACCTGCTTTGTCTTCTGAGAGGTCTGTGCTGGTTTCATCGTCGGCAGTGATTTCGTCATCAGTTGCTGTTTCAAGCCCAGAGATAAGCAGTTCGCCATCTGTGAGAGTGAGCTCAAGTCTGACAATAGATCAAAGTACACCTGCTTTGTCTTCTGAGAGGTCTGTGCTGGTTTCATCGTCGGCAGTGATTTCGTCATCAGTTGCTGTTTCAAGCCCAGAGATAAGCAGTTCGCCATCTGTGAGAGGGAGCTCAAGTCTGACAATAGATCAAAGTACACCTGCTTTGTCTTCTGAGAGGTCTGTGCTGGTTTCATCGTCGGCAGTGATTTCGTCATCAGTTGCTGTTTCAAGCCCAGAGATAAGCAGTTCGCCATCTGTGAGAGTGAGCTCAAGTCTGAGAATAGATCAAAGTACACCTGCTTTGTCTTCTGAGAGGTCTGTGCTGGTTTCATCGTCGGCAGTGATTTCGTCATCAGTTGCTGTTTCAAGCCCAGAGATAAGCAGTTCGCCATCTGTGAGAGTGAGCTCAAGTCTGACAATAGATCAAAGTACACCTGCTTTGTCTTCTGAGAGGTCTGTGCTGGTTTCATCGTCGGCAGTGATTTCGTCATCAGTTGCTGTTTCAAGCCCAGAGATAAGCAGTTCGCCATCTGTGAGAGTGAGCTCAAGTCTGACAATAGATCAAAGTACACGTGCTTTGTCTTCTGAGAGGTCTGTGCTGGTTTCATTGTCGGCAGTGATTTCGTCATCAGCTGCTGTTTCAAGCCCAGAGATAAGCAGTTCGCCATCTGTGAGAGTGAGCTCAAGTCTGACAATAGATCAAAGTACACCTGCTTTGTCTTCTGAGAGGTCTGTGCTGGTTTCATCGTCGGCAGTGATTTCGTCATCAGTTGCTGTTTCAAGCCCAGAGATAAGCAGTTCGCCATCTGTGAGAGTGAGCTCAAGTCTGACAATAGATCAAAGTACACCTGCTTTGTCTTCTGAGAGGTCTGTGCTGGTTTCATCGTCGGCAGTGATTTCGTCATCAGTTGCTGTTTCAAGCCCAGAGATAAGCAGTTCGCCATCTGTGAGAGTGAGCTCAAGTCTGACAATAGAGCAAAGTACACCTGCTTTGTCTTCTGAGAGGTCTGTGCTGGTTTCATCGTCGGCAGTGATTTCGTCATCAGTTGCTGTTTCAAGCCCAGAGATAAGCAGTTCGCCATCTGTGAGAGTGAGCTCAAGTCTGACAATAGATCAAAGTACACCTGCTTTGTCTTCTGAGAGGTCTGTGCTGGTTTCATCGTCGGCAGTGATTTCGTCATCAGTTGCTGTTTCAAGCCCAGAGATAAGCAGTTCGCCATCTGTGAGAGTGAGCTCAAGTCTGACAATAGATCAAAGTACACCTGCTTTGTCTTCTGAGAGGTCTGTGCTGGTTTCATTGTCGGCAGTGATTTCGTCATCAGCTGCTATTTCAAGCCCAGAGATAAGCAGTTCGCCATCTGTGAGAGTGAGCTCAAGTCTGAGAATAGATAAAAGTACACCTGCTTTGTCTTCTGAGAGGTCTGTGCTGGTTTCATCGTCGGCAGTGATTTCGTCATCAGTTGCTGTTTCAAGCCCAGAGATAAGCAGTTCGCCATCTGTGAGAGTGAGCTCAAGTCTGAGAATAGATAAAAGTACACCTGCTTTGTCTGCTGAGAGGTCTGTGCTGGTTTCATCGTCGGCAGTGATTTCGTCATCAGTTGCTGTTTCAAGCCCAGAGATAAGCAGTTCGCCATCTGTGAGAGTGAGCTCAAGTCTGACAATAGATAAAAGTACACCTGCTTTGTCTTCTGAGAGGTCTGTGCTGGTTTCATCGTCGGCAGTGATTTCGTCATCAGTTGCTGTTTCAAGCCCAGAGATAAGCAGTTCGCCATCTGTGAGAGTGAGCTCAAGTCTGACAATAGATCAAAGTACACCTGCTTTGTCTTCTGAGAGGTCTGTGTTGGTTTCATCGTCGGCAGTGATTTCGTCATCAGTTGCTGTTTCAAGCCCAGAGATAAGCAGTTCGCCATCTGTGAGAGTGAGCTCAAGTCTGACAATAGATCAAAGTACACCTGCTTTGTCTTCTGAGAGGTCTGTGCTGGTTTCATTGTCGGCAGTGATTTCGTCATCAGCTGCTATTTCAAGCCCAGAGATAAGCAGTTCGCCATCTGTGAGAGTGAGCTCAAGTCTGAGAATAGATAAAAGTACACCTGCTTTGTCTTCTGAGAGGTCTGTGCTGGTTTCATCGTCGGCAGTGATTTCGTCATCAGTTGCTGTTTCAAGCCCAGAGATAAGCAGTTCGCCATCTGTGAGAGTGAGCTCAAGTCTGACAATAGATCAAAGTACACCTGCTTTGTCTTCTGAGAGGTCTGTGCTGGTTTCATCGTCGGCAGTGATTTCGTCATCAGTTGCTGTTTCAAGCCCAGAGATAAGCAGTTCGCCATCTGTGAGAGGGAGCTCAAGTCTGACAATAGATCAAAGTACACCTGCTTTGTCTTCTGAGAGGTCTGTGCTGGTTTCATCGTCGGCAGTGATTTCGTCATCAGTTGCTGTTTCAAGCCCAGAGATAAGCAGTTCGCCATCTGTGAGAGTGAGCTCAAGTCTGACAATAGATCAAAGTACACCTGCTTTGTCTTCTGAGAGGTCTGTGCTGGTTTCATCGCCGGCAGTGATTTCGTCATCAGTTGCTGTTTCAAGCCCAGAGATAAGCAGTTCGCCATCTGTGAGAGTGAGCTCAAGTCTGACAATAGATCAAAGTACACCTGCTTTGTCTTCTGAGAGGTCTGTGCTGGTTTCATTGTCGGCAGTGATTTCGTCATCAGCTGCTGTTTCAAGCCCAGAGATAAGCAGTTCGCCATCTGTGAGAGTGAGCTCAAGTCTGAGAATAGATAAAAGTACACCTGCTTTGTCTTCTGAGAGGTCTGTGCTGGTTTCATCGTCGGCAGTGATTTCGTCATCAGTTGCTGTTTCAAGCCCAGAGATAAGCAGTTCGCCATCTGTGAGAGTGAGCTCAAGTCTGACAATAGATCAAAGTACACCTGCTTTGTCTTCTGAGAGGTCTGTGCTGGTTTCATCGTCGGCAGTGATTTCGTCATCAGTTCCTGTTTCAAGCCCAGAGATAAGCAGTTCGCCATCTGTGAGAGGGAGCTCAAGTCTGACAATAGATCAAAGTACACCTGCTTTGTCTTCTGAGAGGTCTGTGCTGGTTTCATCGTCGGCAGTGATTTCGTCATCAGTTGCTGTTTCAAGCCCAGAGATAAGCAGTTCGCCATCTGTGAGAGTGAGCTCAAGTCTGACAATAGAGCAAAGTACACCTGCTTTGTCTTCTGAGAGGTCTGTGCTGGTTTCATCGTCGGCAGTGATTTCGTCATCAGTTGCTGTTTCAAGCCCAGAGATAAGCAGTTCGCCATCTGTGAGAGTGAGCTCAAGTCTGACAATAGATCAAAGTACACCTGCTTTGTCTTCTGAGAGGTCTGTGCTGGTTTCATCGTCGGCAGTGATTTCGTCATCAGTTGCTGTTTCAAGCCCAGAGATAAGCAGTTCGCCATCTGTGAGAGTGAGCTCAAGTCTGACAATAGATCAAAGTACACCTGCTTTGTCTTCTGAGAGGTCTGTGCTGGTTTCATTGTCGGCAGTGATTTCGTCATCAGCTGCTGTTTCAAGCCCAGAGATAAGCAGTTCGCCATCTGTGAGAGTGAGCTCAAGTCTGAGAATAGATAAAAGTACACCTGCTTTGTCTTCTGAGAGGTCTGTGCTGGTTTCATCGTCGGCAGTGATTTCGTCATCAGTTGCTGTTTCAAGCCCAGAGATAAGCAGTTCGCCATCTGTGAGAGTGAGCTCAAGTCTGACAATAGATCAAAGTACACCTGCTTTGTCTTCTGAGAGGTCTGTGCTGGTTTCATCGTCGGCAGTGATTTCGTCATCAGTTGCTGTTTCAAGCCCAGAGATAAGCAGTTCGCCATCTGTGAGAGTGAGCTCAAGTCTGACAATAGATCAAAGTACACCTGCTTTGTCTTCTGAGAGGTCTGTGCTGGTTTCATCGTCGGCAGTGATTTCGTCATCAGTTGCTGTTTCAAGCCCAGAGATAAGCAGTTCGCCATCTGTGAGAGTGAGCTCAAGTCTGACAATAGAGCAAAGTACACCTGCTTTGTCTTCTGAGAGGTCTGTGCTGGTTTCATCGTCGGCAGTGATTTCGTCATCAGTTGCTGTTTCAAGCCCAGAGATAAGCAGTTCGCCATCTGTGAGAGTGAGCTCAAGTCTGACAATAGATCAAAGTACACCTGCTTTGTCTTCTGAGAGGTCTGTGCTGGTTTCATCGTCGGCAGTGATTTCGTCATCAGTTGCTGTTTCAAGCCCAGAGATAAGCAGTTCGCCATCTGTGAGAGTGAGCTCAAGTCTGACAATAGATCAAAGTACACCTGCTTTGTCTTCTGAGAGGTCTGTGCTGGTTTCATCGTCGGCAGTGATTTCGTCATCAGTTGCTGTTTCAAGCCCAGAGATAAGCAGTTCGCCATCTGTGAGAGGGAGCTCAAGTCTGACAATAGATCAAAGTACACCTGCTTTGTCTGCTGAGAGGTCTGTGCTGGTTTCATCGTCGGCAGTGATTTCGTCATCAGTTGCTGTTTCAAGCCCAGAGATAAGCAGTTCGCCATCTGTGAGAGTGAGCTCAAGTCTGACAATAGATCAAAGTACACCTGCTTTGTCTTCTGAGAGGTCTGTGCTGGTTTCATTGTCGGCAGTGATTTCGTCATCAGCTGCTGTTTCAAGCCCAGAGATAAGCAGTTCGCCATCTGTGAGAGTGAGCTCAAGTCTGAGAATAGATAAAAGTACACCTGCTTTGTCTTCTGAGAGGTCTGTGCTGGTTTCATCGTCGGCAGTGATTTCGTCATCAGTTGCTGTTTCAAGCCCAGAGATAAGCAGTTCGCCATCTGTGAGAGTGAGCTCAAGTCTGACAATAGATCAAAGTACACCTGCTTTGTCTTCTGAGAGGTCTGTGCTGGTTTCATCGTCGGCAGTGATTTCGTCATCAGTTGCTGTTTCAAGCCCAGAGATAAGCAGTTCGCCATCTGTGAGAGTGAGCTCAAGTCTGACAATAGATCAAAGTACACCTGCTTTGTCTTCTGAGAGGTCTGTGCTGGTTTCATCGTCGGCAGTGATTTCGTCATCAGTTGCTGTTTCAAGCCCAGAGATAAGCAGTTCGCCATCTGTGAGAGTGAGCTCAAGTCTGAGAATAGAGCAAAGTACACCTGCTTTGTCTTCTGAGAGGTCTGTGCTGGTTTCATCGTCGGCAGTGATTTCGTCATCAGTTGCTGTTTCAAGCCCAGAGATAAGCAGTTCGCCATCTGTGAGAGTGAGCTCAAGTCTGACAATAGATCAAAGTACACCTGCTTTGTCTTCTGAGAGGTCTGTGCTGGTTTCATCGTCGGCAGTGATTTCGTCATCAGTTGCTGTTTCAAGCCCAGAGATAAGCAGTTCGCCATCTGTGAGAGGGAGCTCAAGTCTGACAATAGATCAAAGTACACCTGCTTTGTCTGCTGAGAGGTCTGTGCTGGTTTCATCGTCGGCAGTGATTTCGTCATCAGTTGCTGTTTCAAGCCCAGAGATAAGCAGTTCGCAAAATGTGAGAGTGAGCTCAAGTCTGACAATAGATCAAAGTACACCTGCTTTGTCTTCTGAGAGGTCTGTGCTGGTTTCATCGTCGGCAGTGATTTCGTCATCAGTTGCTGTTTCAAGCCCAGAGATAAGCAGTTCGCCATCTGTGAGAGTGAGCTCAAGTCTGACAATAGATCAAAGTACACCTGCTTTGTCTTCTGAGAGGTCTGTGCTGGTTTCATCGTCGGCAGTGATTTCGTCATCAGTTGCTGTTTCAAGCCCAGAGATAAGCAGTTCGCCATCTGTGAGAGGGAGCTCAAGTCTGACAATAGATCAAAGTACACCTGCTTTGTCTGCTGAGAGGTCTGTGCTGGTTTCATCGTCGGCAGTGATTTCGTCATCAGTTGCTGTTTCAAGCCCAGAGATAAGCAGTTCGCAAAATGTGAGAGTGAGCTCAAGTCTGACAATAGATCAAAGTACACCTGCTTTGTCTTCTGAGAGGTCTGTGTTGGTTTCATCGTCGGCAGTGATTTCGTCATCAGTTGCTGTTTCAAGCCCAGAGATAAGCAGTTCGCCATCTGTGAGAGTGAGCTCAAGTCTGACAATAGATCAAAGTACACCTGCTTTGTCTTCTGAGAGGTCTGTGCTGGTTTCATCGTCGGCAGTGATTTCTTTAATATTGAAACCTTCAAGAAGCCAGACATTAATAGCTGCCTCCTCCTCTGTTGGTTAGTTGGCTTAGTGTTTTTGTGTGTTTTTTTTTTTTTTTTTTGTACGACGAATTATTTTGGTGCAGTTAAGTAGGTTCTTTTTTTGAGGGAGGGTGGGGGAGCTACTTTTTATTTTGTGGAAGGACTGATACCGGATGTAGCCGATTTTCATTTTTGTTTCGCGTTCATGATTAAGGTTTTTCTGATTGTGGATCTTTTGTCTTTGTTATCTTTTGTGGCTAACGTGAATTTGAAAATAACTTTGGGTATTATTTAATCATGAAATAGCTTGGATTCCTTGTACGTTTTTTATTTAACACTTTGTTATTGAACTCTTTTACTTCTATGAAGATTTTTTGTGTCGTTCGAAGGCTTTGTACTTTTAATCATGTGCGGAATTAAAATTTACAGTTTGGCTATGTAATGTTTGAGATTATAGCCGCAGTTATTTTGTTAAATTTGTTTTTTTGTATGATGTGTCGTGTAACATTTATAGCTTTATTCTTGGTGTTCTGCGAGGCATTCGAAAGATATGAATGATATAGAGCGGTTTTTAAGTAAGATATCAAACACGAAAGACCATGTTTGACCACATTTCCAAACACCGAGAAGAAGGTTGAAAATAGGACGCGCAGCAAAGTATTTTTGACGAACTTCTTGGTGTTTAGAAATGTGGTCAAACACGGTGTTTCGTGTTTGATACAACTCAATCGAAACTAAAACTAAGGAGGAAACGGAAGAACAAAGTCGATGTCAATGGCAGTTTTGCACGTTGTCGTCATTTGACTACAACTACCAGAATTCATTTCGTTTTCTCTTTATTATAATTTCAATTTTGAATTCCCAGTGGGGTTTAAATGACAATTGCCCTAATTAGCATAAGAAACAGAGAAAAAGAAGGATTCTGGGAGTTGTGGTCAAATGACGCCATCATGCAAATGGTTTATTAAGTTCACACGTCCAAACACCATCCTGGTCATGATTTTTTTGCTTGAGCTTGATGAATTGTCAATGAGCTTACTGTAGCTTCACACATTAGGTATGATCTAAAATCTTGCGGTGGGTTTTATTTTCGGAAATCGAAAAAGCATTGGGTGACGTTGTAACGCAAAAAACAAACAAAGTCCTAATTTCTTTTGACTGTCAGGTGAAAATCGCTCTAACACAATGAATAACTGTCTATAAATGTTAGTTTCAGTTGGCAACGAGTGTGCGTCATCTCCGTGCCGACCTGATCAAGTTTGTGAAGACTTTGTTGGCGATCACGTGTGTAGATGTCCTCCAGGAAAGTTTGAAAAGCAAAGCAGCAACGAATGTAAAGGTGAGTACCTAAAATGATGATTTAGATGCTTTTCACCCGTGGAGGCTCTCCCTTATATGGGCTACATAGATATGTGTGGTTGCAAAGAGTATGGTTTTTTAGCCGTTTTGGTCAGAAATAGGGTATCGATTTTGGCTACATTTTGTTCTCAAATAGGGTGTTGTTTTTGCACTCTAGTCTTGAATTAGGTATGCTACTTTTCCCTTATTATTGATAAGACCATCAACAAAAGCCCTTCACAATGCCTTTAACATCAGTCTGCACTTGGGAACTACAGTCGGACCTCCACTAACGGACACCTCCCGTAAGCGGACACCTCTTATTAGCGGACAACAAACTGCGGTCCCGTCGATTTCTCCTCTCCAACACTACACTTTTAACTTCCCGTAAGCAGACACCTCTCCTAAGCGGACACGGACACCTATTTGGGTTCCGCAGGGTCTAAAATAGCCTCCTATAAGCGGACAGAGAACAATATCGAGAAATAGGTTCGGTTTTAATGGTTTAATCACATACTGACCTAGATCACAGCAGTGTTCGAGTCTGAACAGTACAGTGCATATGAAAGTAACCTTTCAATAAGCAATTTTTTTTTTCATTACAATACATCAAAGTTTTCCTTTTTTAACTTTTCTTTGAGCCGGTCGCACGAAAACTTGTCTCCTTGAAATATGAACTCGCAAAGCAAATATTCCAAGCCATATCCTGCTCCTCTGTTTCGGAGTTCGCCAACTGCCATGGTAACGAGGAACTTTCAAATGCTCTACTCAGCGCGTCGGATATCTTAAGAGACCTTAAGATCAGGGAACCACAAAAGCAGACACTGATGATAGTTTCTTTTTTACCCACATAAGGACACGTTGCGTTAGAAAATGACAATCATGCAAATGGACATACATTATGTACTTCTTCTGTTCTGTTCACCTCCAAAAAATTGGCGATTGAGTATGTTACTGTTTACATCTATTTAGCGGCAAGTCTTTTATTATTGACCCATAGTATCGGTGTTAAATTTATGTACGTGTAATAGAAAAGCAACATCCAACATCCCTGTGATGGATGATACAATAATATAACACCCTCCGGTAAGCGGACACCTCCCGTAAGCGGACATTTACCCTTGGTTCAGGGGGTGTCCGCTTACGGGAGATTTGACTGTAGTTATAAGGCAGGTCTGAAACAGGGTATTGATATAAGAGTCTGGTCTCAAATAGGGTACTAGAGTTTTAGTCGCTTCATATACCGGCTAGGGAAAATCTCAGATTTTGGTCTTAAATAGTGTAAGGGTTTTGGGAAGGGGGCTGCACTCCTTCACCCGATTTTTCTGGGAGTGCCCTTCGGGAAATAGTTAGCATTTGTTAGGAAATAGTTAGGATTACATAGCATAAGTGCTAGAGCTAGGGGGCGAGTTTTAGTTCCGGGGCAGAAGGGACGTTTCTGGCAATGACGGATAGGATTGAGGTACCTTTTAGAGATACAAAGTCGTGAGAAATACTTTTCGTATGTGATCTGATGGAACCTTCCCACTTGTCTTTCATAGATGTGTTGAACCAAAGATATCGCCAATGTTTATTGATAATCCTAAATTTCCGTGGTCGGGGTTAAAAATGTGTGTAAATCTCAGATGGGCACTATCGTGACCTTCACTTCGAAACGCCAATCATTAAATTATGACACTGAAGCCGCATAAAATGGCTGCTGGGAATTTGTTATGCTCAAGATTATGATGTCAAATTGGAAAAGTGTGCGAGACGCTTTCCAGTCAGCCTATTGTAACCAGGTAACCTTTTGTAACCAGGAACTCCGCTTTTAGGCTTGGCTAAATGATGGTATATACTAGTTTACCTAAATGGTACAAAATGCTGCCGAAGGGAAGGAGGATGTGAGGAGTGTCAATGCAGAGCAGAGTTGTTCCCATACAGAACTCCTGATCGTCCGTAACAGTAACAAACTGGTTTATTTAACTTCTCGCATTACAGCACTCAGCAGCACTAAGCTTCATTGCATTTTTCATTGCTTCATTACATTTTACAACTGGTTTACTTCTATATTTGTGGTTTTGAGAGCTTTAACACTTAAGGTAAGCTAACGATAAAATTTTGAACTGACTTGATTCTCTATCACGGCGGGCGCCTTTGACCTACATTATCTTCTTCGTTTCTATAATTTTCCAAATGACTTCTGTTAGTATTAGATGAGACTCCACAAGAGTGTTGTGTTGGATATTCTGGACTGATGTTCCTGTTGCTCCCGATTTGCCTTCATCTTTATTTTCATCGATCGAAGAGAGTACATGGAAAACAGCGCATCTTAGTAGAGAGCTGCCTAATACAGAAAAGACTAAGTTTACAAAGAATAATTTATAAAGGAGTACGGGAACGATAAAAGAAGCGTCAAAAATAGCAATATACACAGAAGAAAACTGTCACTCACCGTCGTACACTGCGACCAACGATGCAAGAGAGAGAGAGCACAAGATCAGACTGCGCGTCTTGATTCTGCTATTCGTGTATAACCACAATTCCTTGCGCCTCTGATCTTACCGCTACCACAATTCTTTGCGTTTCGCAAAAACGAAATCAAGGCCCCTACAATGTGACCTTTTCCCGATTAGATAGCGGCCTCGTTCGTTTTGTTTCGTGCGCGAATCAAGACTTAGTCATAATGTCAGCACTGTTTTCACCAAAACTGTAGCACAATCTCCTTGTCCTTTTAACTTTGACCTGTTGCTTAGTGCGCATGCCCTGTGAGTGACAAGTGTTTTAATCTTGTATTTTTGCAGCCGTCGATGCGTACGAGGGATCAATCAAAGTAACTGGGGGAAACTATTCGACCTACACTCCAGAACTGGCGGACGAGAAATCTCCTGAATATAAAGAAATGGCTAACAAAGTTATTTCTGCGGTAAGAAATGCTAGTGAGCCTGATATTAAGGATGTGGCCGGGGCGGTGGAATCGGCCGGGAAAGGGGGAGGGGGGGGGGGGAAGAGGCGGAATCTCCGCTATCAGGTAAATTTCCAGCCCCTGGTATCTCAGCTATGATCTCAGTCAATTCAGTCTCAGTTGACTGTCAACGTTTTGACCAATTACCAGCTATTAGTTAAATCTCTTCCAGGCCTTCCTATAAAATGCCCCCCACCACCACGTCCTTTAACATCGACAAGCAGAATGATGATAACAACAACAGCAACAACAACAACAACAGTAACTTTTAAATACAGTCGATTACGTGCAGTTCATATGCTAAAACAAGCTTTTTGAGAAGAGGAATAAACAGCTCCGAAAAAGAACAGGTGTCCTATGACCCTTCTACCTTCCCGTAACGGCCACCTCTCTACAGCGGCCACATTCCTCTATCCTTAAGGTGGTCGTTGTGGAGAGGTTCAACTGTAACCCCTTTAAGCTCCAAGGCGAACAACCGTTTTTCCCAAATCAACAAACACAGGTTCCCTGCCTATGTATAATATACCATTTGAAAGCTACCAGTCACCTTAGTTAGAAAATGACATTAGCAGCTATGAGGGATGTTGTCATTTTGAGAGAAATGAGTTTAAAACGCAAAAATGAAAACTTCCAAAAATGTGCCAACCTTCTATTGTCTTAGGTATAGCCCTGAACTATACCTTATTTTGCAGCTCTTAGTGCACAGCATAATGTGCAGTACGTCTTGCATCCCATGTACATCTCAAAAATGAAATTGGAAAATTGTGTGGGTGGTCAACCATATGCTAGATAGGAGGGGGTCACAATTTTATGACTTCAATGAGCAAATTTTTGCAAGACAATTCTTGTGGCAAAAATTCATTGAAATTGATGAAATATTCACAAAGTTATGACGTTGTGTGCCAATTGGCTTTCTTGGGGCATAAAGGGTTAAATAATAATAATCTCTTTCCTTTGCAGGTGGACGCCGTCTACGAGAATTCAGAACTGGCGTCAATATACCAAGGATGCGAAGTCCAAGGATTTAGGTACCGACGAATACGCAATGACTGTCTTTATTTACCGCAATGTCTTTTATTTGCCATAGGTTTTATGTATACTAGAGTATTTTGATTGGCAAAATCGCGCCGTGATCAGGTTGTGTTGTTTATAGTATCTCGTTTTATATTGAAAAAGTTCGCGTTTCCGTTTACAAAAATATTGACAACAACTTAGAATTGGAGACAGCTAAATAAGCTGCTGGTGTTGTAAATTATTACAAGCAGCAAATGTTTGTGATTGTTAGTACCCGGTGAAGTTGAAAATCGCTTGCTGAACGATTTGAAATCTCGTTGTCTTTTTTTGTTCGTGTGTGTCTCTCTGTATTGTCTTGCCTTCTCCCTGAATTTGATCATGTCAGAAGGCAAAATCTAACAAGGCCAGCGTTCCAAGTGGTTGAAACTGTCCCACTTCCCTCGAATTATTTTAATGTAAACTTTTGAAAGACGCAACGTTACACTGAACGTGTTATTTTCGCATTCATTATACGAATGGGTAGCTGAAATTGAACTGAAAAGCCCACTTAGCGAGCTTCAATAAAGTTTGTATGTATGTATGTATGACTGGGAAAATTATTTCATTGTGATTGGCTGAGAGCAGGCCAATTAATAGATGAGTTTTAATTTGCACTGCAGTGCAAATTAACGAGTGCTGGTTCGTTTTCTCAGTCGTACGATAAATGAGTTATCGTATGCAAGCTTAAGCAGTTTTTCCTCACTCAGTCGTAATATTTGGAAATTGTTTCAAATTGCACTCCCCTGATGGATCGTGCAATTTTGACAGAATGTTCAAAACTCACTCGTGCTACAAATCCTTAACTGCACACGCATTGATAGGATTACCTATACTAATTTCGCGGTTATAGTCAATCAGTTAATGCGTCTTGTTTATTTACGTTTCCTTTATTTACAGACCAGGCAGTGTTATTGCTGATTTTGTGATCAATTTTCAACAAACTGCTAATGAAACCATGTTACCAACTGCGAATAAGATCTTTAATGAGAGCGTCACTAACTTCCAGAATGGATCGTTCCTGGGAGATTTGCAAGTTGATCCATCTTCTGTTGTTGTTGCAGGTAAAAAACTAAAAGCTATTTTGTATAAGGAAACACAGTTAGTGTGTCATCTTTTCATGCAAGCCAATTCCCAAATGTCTGCTCCCTGAAGAGTGAAAATTTTGCAATGCAATAAGATGGGGAGAACTTGATGAAAACTGAGAATTCGACTAATATTTCTCATTATTTAAAACTGCATCATTGGATAATGCAATTCAAGAGTTTTCATTTGCTTAACCTTCATGGTATATGAGCCATTATGCCTTGCTCTACAAATATGCGAAGCGTGTGCGTAATTTTTTTCATTGTAGTTTTCTATAGGTTGGGGTCCTTTTCAATAAAACAATTGTACCACTCGCGCTTATTGGATATGAGAAGATTATAACCAACTCGTTGGCTATATAGTACCTCATATCTAACGCGCGCTCGTGGAATCATTGTCAAATATGGACCTCATTCACGGTCAGTAGAGTCTATATGTACCGTATATTACTCGTATAAGGTTTTTAATTTTTCCTTCCCTTTGCGTAGATCGTGACGAGTGTCAAGACCCCAACGCTAATGATTGTGATGAAAATGCCATCTGTGAAAACAATGTGGGATCATTTGAATGTTCTTGTAAGCAAGGGTTCACAGGAAATGGAAAAACATGCCAAGGTGATGAGTAAAATAAATTAGCAATTAACTTTTTATTAACTCTTTTGACCAAAAGACCATGTCAAACGGAGAAGGGTGAACATCAAGTCTTTATTATTTACGCTTATAAATTGACAAATTCGGTGATTTTTGATAAGGTCAATGTTTACGTCACGTGTTTATTCACCACACCCAATCGCCCTTCCCTTTGTAAATATAGAAAGAATTAACCGAGGGATGCAGGGCAGAGATAATCCGACAGACAGAGAGCAAGACAGACAGACAGACAGACAGACAAGCAGAAAGGCAGACAGATAAAAAGGCAGACAGGTAGAAAGAAAGACAGACAGAAAGACAGACAGACAGAAAGGCAGACAGAAAGACAGATAGACAGATAGACAAGCAGAAAGGCAGACAGATAAAAAGACAGACAGACAGGCAGACAGAAAGACAGACATACAGCTTCACAAAATCAGAACTCTCGATAAATATATATTATTAGATAATTCTAATAAAGATGTAGAGTATGAATTTATTTTTCATTCCTTCTTTATTCACAGACATTGATGAATGTAAAAATGCCTCCCTGCACAACTGCAGCATTTCTACTCCTGGAGTCGCGTGTCTCAATACACCCGGAGGATTCCAGTGCACGTGCAAGTCAGGCTATTTTGGGAATGGAGTCACGTGTAACGGTACGCTATTAAAAAAATTGTAAATAAATAAAGATTAGTTATGAGTATTTTATTGTGTATCCTTGTTATCTTTTATGTTTGAGGAAATTATGAATTCTCATTAGCAGTTTTTGCTTTTCGCCTAGAACTTATGTAAAAAAATATTAAAAGTCCGAACTTCAATTCTCTTTTCGGTATGTAATATTTGTCAATCAAAGAATTTTTCTGCGTGCTGAAATGGCTAAGACGATTAATTACAATAGGGTTCGTGTTTGTTTAAATGAATTTTTCAGTGTTTAAAAAAGATGCAAGCAAAGGACCACAGGAAAAGAGAAATAAATCGCGATAGTTTCTTTATTAACGGTAAACCATCGATATTTGTCAGGATGTTAATGATATTTGCTATTTTTTGTTGCCTTAGTGAGCAACCACTGTTTGGCGGGAACAGATAACTGCCATCCGAACGCCACCTGCACCCCCTTACCAGGCCCCACATTCAAATGCGCGTGCAAAGAAGAAAGGAATTACTTTGGAAATGGAACACACTGCTTTGGTAAGAGTTATCGTTATATGTGATTTTTCAAATTCTCTCCCCGCTGTAGTAATTCACGATGCTTTATCCATGTTTTTGCAACTAATGTCCTTTCCCTTTGCTCTTCCTTAAGTTTCACGAGCGAGAGAGAGAGTGCTACGTATTTTCTCTCCGTTATTTTAAACCAAATGCAAGGGCCGGACTGGGAGCATATCGGCCCGATCGAGGTCTTGACAGTACGGACCGAGCGCGACCAGGTCCGTTTACAAAAAAGACCGAGGGCCGATATTTTCCCAGTACGGTTCCGAACAAGCTTGGCTTATAATAAATTTATTACACGAAAATACTAGAAAATCTTTCAGAGTGATCTTGCGGGGTCATTCGGGACGATGCCCGGTCCAATACTTAGAGAATATTGGACCGGCATTGGAGCAATCTGATTGGTTCATCTTAGTTATTGGCCCTTTAAACTAGCTTAGTCGTGTAATAATATAGATCTTCTCTTGCACGGCACTTGGGGAACTTGAGAAAACCACATCGGTAACAGTAACGAAGGAATCTTAAAACAGACGGTTTAATAAGAAGATAATGGCTTTGCACGTTACTTAGATACTTAGGTACATTTGACAGTCGCCTTGTGCAAAACTTAACAAATTGTACCTGTTGTGTGGGACGTTAACCACGGCAGAGATTTTTTCGTGCTACTCACGAAAACTTTATGCAACTTTTGCATATTTAGCTAGGAAAGTAGAGACGGTCGGCGAATCACAAAAGAAGTGCCAAGTATTCTTACTTTTCTCCTCTAATTTCCTCTTTGCAGTTGGATGTCCTGTTAATCATTGTGAAAATGGAGGAACTTGTATTATCTCCACAGTTGGAAACATTTGCAAGTAAGATAACATAAGTTGTGTGTGACATTAATTTGACACTGTAAGTCTCCATCAGCTCCGTGATTAGAGCGTTCGGCTAGATCACGGAGGGTCATGGGTTCAAATCCCATCTGGAACTCGTATTTTTTCCGAGTAGATGTCATTTCTACATTTAATATTCATTATAACACTTACATACTAGTACCCGAGAACAAAATTAGTAGGTGTGAAAAGCGTGTAAAACGCGCCTGGAGTGGAGGCCTAAACAGTTGGAAATACAACCCTTAGGCATACATGCGAGTCTCCGTGCTAGAATTGTTATAGAGAAAAAGAAGAGAGAGAGAGAGAGAGCTGTAATGGCTTTTCCTTTTTCCAAATAAAACAGTTCAAGTGAGATTTTCCAATATGAAGTGTCTTAATAATTGTTGAACATTTTGTAACATTTTATTAGTAGAGGTTAAGTAACAAATAGGCTACTTCGACTCTCAGTCTCGCACTGGAACCTCACAATTCACTTCTAATGAAAAGTGCTGAAACAGAGAAATCAAAGTATTTTTTTAGATGTCGATGTTCCGTTTATTATATGTACGTGTTTAATGTCCTATAAGAAGGAAAGGAAAAAATCTTTTACTCAATAACCCAGGTTCACTACGCTCTATCTTAAAGTCCTTTGGTCTCTTTAATTCAGATGTCCACGAGATTTCTATGGTGACCGCTGTGAAGAAGGCGGAGAACCGACCGAGGTGCCTGGAGTTGGTTCAGGTAAAGTTGCTTTGTATCACGAAAATAGCAGATACACTTCATTCGTGTTTGTTTAGAAAGAAGCCGAGTTATGATGTCCTCGCCCAAAGCCTTACTAAAATGCCGCACTTCCGTAACATCCTCCCCCCTCCCTTGCGCGACTTGGACACTGGTCATGTTTTTCATAAGTTAAGCATGACGTTTACGGCAGACGGCAAACGGCAAAGATTGCATCTGATTTGTTATTCTTTTCTTGTAATCCTTAAATAAATCAAACAAAAATAGGAAAATGTCTCTTGCTATTTACCGCAAATACAAATATTTTCACTCTGCTGTATAGACAGCTGAAGACAGACGCCAAAAGTTTCATTTTTGCCGTTTGCCGTGTGACGTAACGTCATGCTTAATTTCTTTATTGTTATTATTATTATTATTATTATTATTATTATTATTATTATTATTATTATTACTCCGTATCAGGAGCCACACAGTTCGTTTTTCTCTGTGACCTCATTTGACGGAACCTGCCGGAATTCATTTCTTTTTGAACAGATGACATGATGTTGATTCTCGTGGTGGCTTTCGCCTCATTATGTGGGACATTATTACTGGTTCTTTTGGTCACTGTTTTTTGCTACTGTAGACGGAGGTAAGAATATATACAATTATATATTACTGAGTCACTTCCGTAATACTCAAACCTAATAATCAATCACTGTCCTGGAATGCTTTTGCAGACTTAAATCCATGGGATATTAACTCTTGGAGCACTCAAAAGGCCATTTCCGACTTGTCTTTTGCCTCTGTCAGTATTAAAACGAATCTTTGTGTGAAAACATTCATATGACAAAGTTAAATTTAAATACACGACCCCACAAGCTTTTAGCTTTAATTATTATCGTGTTTAAATAAAGTTTATCTATCTATCTATCTATCTATCTATCTATCTATCTATCTATCTATCTATCTATCTATCTATCTATCTATCTATCTATCTATCTATCTATCTATCTATCTATCTATCTATCTATCTATCTATCTATGAAAATGCTTTCCCCCCACAGGTTCATTTACATTCAAATCAAACTCATTTTCATATGGTAGGCCTAGGTGTTACACCAGCTCGCTTAAAACCAGAGGTAACTCGAAAATGGCCCATTTCGACGTCTTAAGGTCTTAAGCCTCACCACACGCAGAGAAAGGTTAAATATGTCCAAAAGAGCACGATACCAGTCAGCTGTAAACAACAGCTATACAACCCTTAAAACTTGAGGCAGCAATCGTAGACACATATACACTTAATGTACCTGTTTTTCTCACTAGAACACGCCAAGAATTCAATTCAGATTTGAACCGCTCTGTCAGACCTCGAAACTATCGTCCGGCTAGAAAATCTGGCGTCGTTCATCTGGAAACAATCGACGAAGACTTCACTGTTCCCGGGAGAAGGCTTAGAGCCACGGTTCCCTCTTCCGCATCATTCCGCGAAGTCAGCAGTGGTCTGGGAGCGGCTAACTGTGCCATGGAACAGCTATCAAGAGTGGGTCAACAACAGCCCCAGTCCAGACAGGCGAAGAGACTCCGCGGTAACTTGGAACCTACTCACGACCAATTGGTCTTTGACGACTTGCTCGAAAATATCGTAAGTACTTAAAAACGTGAACTTAAAGTAAATTTGCTGTGATTAAAGCAATAACTTACTGATCGGCTGGAGCGAGGGTGGCTGCCTCGATGAATTTAAAACGTTGTGAACTAGTTACCATAAGTCTTTGTTCAAATGGTTTTACTGCTACGGCGAATTGTTGACGACGGCCGCGGCCATTGCACGAGCATCTACTAAATACCTTTGTTGTACTATAAAACAAATTACTTCATTACTGTTCCATAGGAAAACCAGTTAATTTTGTTTCTCTGACATCTGAACGTTTTTCTTGGCTCTGCCTTGAAAAGCATTTAGATTATTGGAGAAAATATAGTCTTCCTTGGCACCACTCATTAAAAGCTAAATGTTAAACGTCAAAATATCTAGAATTTTAGATATTTGAACTTGTCGCCAGCCGGGCCTAACATATCAAGAATCAGGTTTCCAGATACGTTTTAAAGGCAATTTGTCAATAAAAAATGTTCATAAGATATGAGTTTTGCTATATCATCAGACGTTTAATTTTAATATGCCGGGTCATGCTGGTATTTGACGTCAGACTCCTTTCTAATTGAAATTCTCTTCATGATCAATCATGTCTTCATGAAATTCTCTTTGTGAAAAGAATATTTTTATAGACGATGTAAATTAAAATAACTCTCTTTGCTGTCCTGATGCTTACCCGTTTCCTCCTATTTTACTAATGTAGAAGTCTTGGGAAGACTTGAGATCTGCCAGTGATAGCTAACTATTATACCTCAAGTAAGTTATACTGATGAACTCTGCTGTGAACGCTAATGTGTTTAACACCTAAGCAAAATCCTTTTAATCCTATTACTAAACATTAGTTTTTACTTCTTAATCATGCTAAAAGTAAATCCTGTTCAACTCACCTTGCAGTTCAGATATATACTAAAAAGTAAACCTTCCTTTATATTTGAGTATCTAACTCAAATGTTTAACCTGTAAACCTCAACCGTTGACTCATTTAAAAAACGTGAAGAGATCGTGAGAGTCGATACTATTTAACTAGGCTCGAAACGCAGTGATTTCAATATCAATTTAACTATTAAATACAGTGAAAGCGTGCTAATTTGTTCACACAACTCAACCTTCAACTTTTCTGGTAGTCTCCGATGGCGGCTCTCATGTGGCCCAAACACGGCTGAATTACCATCATACCTCTTTGGGTCTTAGCGTGTCTTCTCACTTACCCTCCTAAGATATCGATGCGCACGCATATAAGCAGGAGCCTCGCATGTCTCTCCCCAGTCCCACTCTAAATTCCCCCTCTCGTACCAGATCGTTTTTGGAACGCCGCGACAATCGCTTCAAATGACGCAGTGAAATAATGAATTTTCTTGGAGTTATTATTCTCTGCGATTTTTATAACATAATTTGTCATTCCTTTTCAGGAATCGCGGGCTGACTATAGGGCTGGTACCGATAGGTCTGCCAAGAATAATAACTTGTACGACGAGCGTTAAGCATTTTGAGTTATCCAAATGTTTGTCATTTAACGGCTATATGTACTGTTACTGTAAGTATCTTGTTAGTTAATCCAGGCTATGGACACATCAAGAATAACAACCTTATTGAATTTTCGTAGAAAAAGTACCGTAATTAATATTTAGTACAAATGTAGCTCTAAGTGGGTAGCGACAAATTATTGCTGAATTCGCATATTTACGTGCTTTCATAACATGTCATTTCATGTGTTACTTCGCGAGAAGCTCAATTTATGACAAATAGAAATAATAATTATGTGAATAGTGTAAGAAAAGCTATTTTTGTAATGTTGACAAACGTAACTCTCTGGAAGAGTTTCGAGTGTTTAAAGCTCCAAAGATAGAGACAATTGCTTCATCAGTTTAACTTTGATAAGAGTTACGAAATGTGCGTTATTTTTTAGGTAGAAATATCTTGATTTAGCAAATTTGACACGTGTATTGGTAGAATAGTTAGCAATGCGACAGATATTGGAGTTCTGTTGTGGATTTTTCACAGAAACAAATTGTATTTTTGTAACTTAATTGCTGTAATAATGCGTTTCATGGCGGCATTGTTGGCTGAACACGATAAAAATGTAACACATTTTGCGATTAAAATCTAGTTTGCATTCAGTTTTCGAGAGTTGAGTTCTCTTCTAAACGCTATGATCAAGGGTATTTGTAAACTGTTATCGATTGTATCCCTTCAATAGCAGTCTTTATTATATCTCTCAGTCAGTACGCGCGCTGTGACTGGTCAATTTAGCGGGCCGTATTCTCCTGTATGGCCCGCTAAAATTTAAAGTTGGTTTTGTTGTCAAACTGTTTCGTGATTTATCGCCAAGTGTTCTTGACTTTTATAGCAAAAAAAAAAATCTCGGTCCGTAACTTACAGTATGGACCTCGAACTCGGTTAGTAAGAGGTATTTAACTTCTTAAAGGAGCTCAGTCAGGGTGTTTCGGCCACGTACAAAATTACCTTTAAATTGAAGGAAACCTGAAAATAAAAGTTCACTAAGATAGAGAAACACCAAAACAATAATAATAAACCATAAAGGAACAAGGACGGTTAAGGATGGTGAAGATTAAAACGGATTACAAACAACGAACTTGAAAAATTTAGGCTAAATTTTTCAAGATGTGCAAACCGTGACGTATCTCCTTTAAGAAATTCGGCATATTGGCACGCGGTTGACCAAGATTTGCTTTTTAAGACTTAAAGGTCTTATCTTCCGTGTCGTAACGGTCTGCAATTTTGCAACATGGCCCAACATTAACAGTGTTGGAAGATGTTAACTGAAGATGTTGCTATCATTTGACAAGGAAAGTGGTTTCTGAAAACATCCTTTTAGGCACTTTACCATACCATCGTCTAAGGCTTACGATACCACATTTTCTTGTAGGTGAGCGTTTGGACATGTAGGAAGTAACTTACGACACACATAGCTAAAATAAACCTTTATTTGCACTGCCAGTTCTGGAGGACAAGACGTCATTTACAAAAGTTTCCACTTGAAACCGCTTTCTTGGGTATCGAATTGCCCGCAGTATACACTAGCACTCGATAAAAAATTCTTCCTCCTTTGTATTATTCTTTATCATTCGGGAGATCAAAGCGTCCTTATATCACTTTGTCTCAACCGTTGGCCTGACTTGTCAGTTTATAAGAACAGTTGTTCAGCTCACTTCTTGCCCATACAACACGCTGGTGCACATGACGGTGCACAAATTGGCATAGGGGGAGGGGGTGGTGGGGGAGGAAGCATAATCGGGGGAGGAGGAGCAGTGCAGCACGGCTGTGGACAGATTCTCATACAGTAGTGGATACAAACTGGGGGACATGCTGGTGGGGGTGGTGCTGGGAGACCGGGGCAGCCGGGAACTCCCATCGGTCCCATTGGTCCCATAGGTCCCATGCATCCTGGGATACCGGGAAAACCGCGACATCCGGGAAGGCCGGGTGGTCCCATACAGCCAGGTGCTCCAGGGGGTCCTGGAATAGGACAGGGGACCGGACAAGGAGGTGGTGGTGGTGGTGGTGGCGGCGGTGGTGGTGGTGGGGCACAGCATGATGGTACACAGGCTGGAGCACAGGTGGCGGGACATCCCATGCCGCACGGATTTGCGTTACGCTTCTCTACATTTTCTGTGAGAAAAATAAGAAGAAGATAACTAATTAATGCGTGTAGGAATGTTCATTAGAAGGGTTTTCATTTGAGTATCTACCAGCAATTGATTTTGCATCAACTACGCTACAGGATTGGTATGAAAGTTTCGCCTCAGTTTTTTATCCAATCAGAAATCAAACCAGAATCAATCGTGTCTCACTCGCACTCGTTTTCCCGCGCTTCACGTCAGCTACATGTTATTACTTCGAGTTTTGATTGGTTCACTGTATTGTTTGTTTACTTTCTGATTGGTCAGAGTGATTTCTTTGGTTTCAGTTTCACGACACAATTGAAACCGCTCTATGTGGTAGTTGGGTGTCGACAAGGCAATAAAATTGAAATGATCGAGTGATTGATTGATTGATTGATTGATGGGGTAATAAGAGTGTTAAAGATAGGTTTTAAACCTGGCTATCTCAAAGATGGTAGATGGTCCAAAAATGGATTTGTTTGTTAACGGTCAATTTTTTATTCAAAATTGCTTGACCTTAAAAATCTTCCGACACCTTTTATTGCTGCAACGAAGGTCATTGCCTCTGTAGCTGGGGGCCAAGGTAAAGTTTTCTGAAATTTATACGAGTGCGCCTAATCGACTGTATGACTTTGTTACAGAAATGATGGTAAAACCTAATCTAGAATATAAACTCCTTTTTTTTATCGTGGATTCATTTTACCTGGCTCATCCTCCACTTCTTTGGTTATTTTAACAATCTTGCCATGATGAAGATAAGCTTCTGTTACTGTAAAGTAAGGTTTATTCAATGTTAGAATACACATGACCCGTTCTCGTCGGTTTTTTGACCGTCTCGATCAATGAAGGGGAATTTTGAAATCATTTTAATTCAACCGCATTGAGGGAAACAGTGGGCGAGTTTTGACGCTGGCGTCATGTCATTCGATTCCCAAAGATATTTTCGAGATTTTGTTGATATTCTGATCGCGAGTTCTGAACCACTTTCGACACTATAGACTATACTCCACTGCTGACAGGGGAAATGATGTGTAACAGAGCAGTTGCGCGTGAATACCTTCCGAAAAGGTTGTTTGTTTTAACCGTTGCGAACTTTTTCCATCCACGGCACGCAAGAACAGAGGTTAACCACTCAAACAGAAATGCAAACGAACAATGACTCACA
This sequence comes from Orbicella faveolata, assembly GCF_042242905.1. NCBI lineage: Eukaryota > Metazoa > Cnidaria > Anthozoa > Scleractinia > Merulinidae > Orbicella > Orbicella faveolata. Next base: position 31,254,483 of record NW_028301540.1, read on the forward strand.
CTCTCCTAGGAAAACTTAGCACCAAACTAGGACTACTAAAGTCTGCATTTTTCGACATATTCCTTATTGTGCAGTTTATTGGCCAATTTCCTACCAGAAGAAACTTTACAATCAGTTTTCTTTCTCACTTGGCATCACAAAAGATGAACAGTTATCAAAAACTAAAGCTTATGTTTCATCGGATTATAGTTCGCTTTGTCACGTGTGCCATCTCTCACAAATCAATTCGTTTTATAAGTAGCAGATATTTCCCCGCCCATCCACTAGAGCGTCAAATCACGGTTAATACCGTATTCATGGTACCCGCTTGTTTAAAGCAGACTCTTCTATTATCACAAACATGTCTTTTTAAGAGCTTCAAACGCACTCAAAAGTCCGCTCTCTCGGTCAACATTCCTGAATACCTTTGAAAATTCCCAGCATTTTGGATTGCACCTCTGATAGGCTATTAAGCTCCTGTTTTTGGGGTCAGTGGCATCTCCTCGCCCCGGCTTTGTCAGTTTGGCCTCTTCTCGCAATTCTTTATCGCCACTTTTGTTTTAAGAAAAGAAAGACTTGTCGGGATTAAATTATAGTTTACCGTATTGAAGAAACTGAAGATGAACCACAACAAAAAATGCCATTCAAATCTAAGCAGAGCAGTAAAAGTGAGAAGCAAGAAAATGGCTTCCTTCATTCTTCTGTCGGTGTCGAAAGTGACAGTGTCATTTTGTCATAAGCAACACCTGCCTTAAAGTAAACACGACAAAATCATTGCGAATTCTTAGAGTTAACTTTCCAAAGACCATATTCTAACAATTTTCTGGGCGGTGTAGCCAAAGGCTGTCTTGGCAGAAGATTGTTCGAACAAAATTACTCTTTCCCGAGTCCAATCTCTTCTGGGTTGTATGCAGTCAGGTGTCGAGCTCATCAACACGACACCTGTTTATTTCGATTTTATTGTTACAAAGGAGATGTAATTATCTGCAATCACCTTGAATTTCAAAGAAGTTAAACTAAAACAAAAATTAAATCATAGCACTTCCTGACAATCACTTAAAAAATAAACGAAAATGTGGTACATCTATACACTTTTTAGCGACACATCTTTGGGCGAAATCATCGAAAATATCAATATTTGTTTTGTTCAATATAACGTGAAAAAAAATATGTTACAAGTCGTCTCTTCGCTCAGCTGATATATCAGATAGTTAAACTTGTCCAGTTAATTTATATAACGTTTCCCACGTCGCCTATTTGAACCATTTTAAGAGAACGCTCGATTAACGAAGGTGGAGAAACTAAAATGGTCTGAACATGCCAATATACCCGTTAAAATCGTTGTATTGACATTTGATATCCTAAACTTTCCAGCTGAAATCACAGAAATAAAAGGGTTACATTTACTGCCAAGATAAATTAATGAACCAACCTTTCCTTGCTTCCAGCGAAGCAACAAAGAGGAGCAAGCAAGCAAGCGTTACTCTTAACATGACCCACGGCGTGCTGTGAATGAAAATAATAATAAAAAAACGCTATAATGAATCGATCCTTGAAAAACCTGTCATAGTTCAGACCAGCTCGGTTACACTTGGTTAACTAAAGAAACAGAATTGCTTAATAAGGGTTGTGACTATGAATTTTATGTTCATACTCGCGATCAGTTTTGGTCTTAAATTATAACATGTAAAAAATTTCTAGCTTTCAAGCGTAATCAGCGCTAACTTTCCAATCCTTTCTTTCCTGCTGTTATTTATGATTATTAGTATTTGTTTATTTTTCCTCCCCAAATTTGTTCCAAAATGGAGTCGACTTGACATTGTTTCAAGTTCATTCCGTCAAATGATCGCATAACGTTTTAGGTTCAAAGAATTTCTCCCTTCCAATCTGCCACTTTTCCATTGTCGAGGGATGTTCACTCCCCATGAAGATCAAATGGGTCACCTGCCAAAATCAACTGTCCGAGAAAACTCCTCTTTATTCAAGTATACGAATTGGAATAACGTTAAGCACAACTGAAATTAAAGCTCCTTTGAGAGAGTTCTTCAGCAACCCCTTCAAAACAAAAAGAAAAAAAAGGCGATTAGAGATTTTACCTTTTTCTGCGTTTCCTTCGCTTGGCAATATGCCGTCGTAAAGGTCAAGTCCCTGAACAAAGTTTACTGACAGGCAGTGATCCTAGTGACATCATATATTCTTCAAGGGCGGACAGCAAACCGCATAACCTGCCCGGGGGAAGTTATTTTTAACAGCATTACGTCATGTAAACCAACCCGCTGATTCTACGCTCTGATTGGCTGGTTTAAAAACCTAACACAATGAAAACTGAATTGATACAACTAGAATCTATAGTAGAATTTTATCAATCTCAAACAATCGCTTTTTTAAGAGTTTTGGTCCCTGGCAAACGCTTAGATGAAGCGAAAATGAATTGAATTGGATTGAGGTCCCAGACGATCAATTATTTAACCCGTGGGTATCGAAGGAAACGAGAAAGGGGCGCATTTTTTCAACCAGTGCTCTTTCATATTTTGACCACAACCAGATCAAATATTTTGTCCCACATTGTCAAACAAAGCAAATTATTAAGTAGACTCCACATGTGGGAAATCTTCGTTAGGTAATCGCTGTCACTGACTGGCCATTCACGCGTTCAATGTAGTGGGCAGTAGCCATTATGTAATTCTTAGTTCAACATCATGAATTATTCATGTATCGACAAAAATAGGAACAAAAGCAGACAGTAAAAGACCAAAATTCTACAACGCTTTTCCTTGAGTGCATACAGGACAAGTCAAGCTAGCAGGTGAGGCTTATGAGCAAAACTGATTTTTGATTTTATTTCTTGCCGGTCCGAAATCGTACGACGGAAAAACTTAATCGATAAACAACCCGTTATTTTGCTTTCTAAATGTGTTGTGTTTCTCTCTCAAATATAAACAAAAGCAAGGTTTTAAAAGTCTTGTTTTGGGCTCGGTGATAATATAGCCATTTGTTTTAGTTACACTAATAATAATATAATTGCCTTATTATGATGAAAAGTGTGGAAGCTAAATATAACAGTTGTATGGCTTACACTAGCGTTTATGGCAAATGTTGAGAAAATCGTTTTGCTGATATTCTGCTAAGCCCTACTTTCGTTTTATCCAAACTACTCAACTACGAATTTGAACTGCTGTTTTTGTTGTGTTGTTTAAATTTTGTTCTGTTTAACCGGAGTTGCATGTGGAAACTGCTACTCCCTTCTTGAATCAAGTTGAGGAAAGCAACATTACCTTCAACTTGGAACATTCGATGTTTCACTGTAATATATTTCTTTCCGATGACAATTCGCCTAACTCCTTTAGACTAAATAAGAGAATCGCTGATTTTATTAACTTAAAGCTAAAAAAGACTTTGTTATCATAATCGCAATTGAAGCTACTTTTTAAGATCACGTCCCACGTGGTTTTATTCAATGCCCAGCCTCTTCGTGTTTACTGCAAACCATTTTGTAACAATGTACTGTGGTGGTTACGTGATAAGCAAAATCCGGCCTTCAAATCAGAGAAACCTCAACAGTGAAATATAAAATCACAAAAGGAGTAATGAGAAACCAAAAAGAAACAGTGATGTTTAAGATTGAAGCAGGAAAAGATGGGCAAAGGCGAACTTGAAAGTTTTAGGCTAAATCTTTTCAAAATGCGACAGGCTTGGCGTTGCTTCTCTAAAAATGCAATAGTAGAAAGCGGTAGTGGTTCTGTTATAAAGATATATGCCAAGAAATCTAACTAAACAAACAGATTAAAATCTACAGTCTCCGAGCTCAAAACATCAATTCTCTTTACCCGTTGCTTAGCCTTCCTTTTAATGTAAGTTTCAAGAAATTGGTTGTACATCAAGACACTGATTACCTTATTTTCGCTTCAGTTTGATGGCTGCTTGAAAAATGAAGGCTTAAAAAATCTTCAAAAAACTGACATAAAGCTTATTTTTCTAAGACAAAGGAGGAGTTCGTGGATTTTCATCAACAGATTTTCTAATTACCTGGTTTAACTAAGGTGGCAGTTGACTGGTATCTATATTGTTAGACTGACACGACTTGAACAGAAAACCTGTTGTCCAACAAAACCAACCACTAGACACCAACAATACTGGATATTACTTTGTGAAAAATGCCCCCAAAATACTTATATATTTTCCTTTTTTTAACTAGTGTATCTTCGACAATGACCTGTGATGGCATCTCGTTTTTTCGGCTCTTGTTTCCCGCGCCGAGAAAAACCCGTCGTTATTTTCGGCGGAGACAAGCGACAGCCGGACAAACGTGTGCGTTAGAGGGCTACTTCGACCAATTCTACGACTGAATTTAGATAAAACAAACAAATCTGGTAGATCCCGTAATTTAATGTTCGAAGACATTGAACTATAAACCTTGTCATGAATACAACCATCAGAGTCTCTAGGCGTTCCAGTGCGCCAAAACGGAATCTAGCCTTGAATATGCAATCACGGCGCCATAGAATCCTGGGGTATTCAAGGTGCACAAAATGTAACACACTCCTGGAATGTTACACGCAGTTAAGTTGAGTTCAGAAAAACAGGCCGGGCTCAAACCAGATACTCAAGCTGCTGTCTCGTCCCCAGTTGTCTCCATACACCTTCTGCCGACTGGGACGAGTCAGTTCCAGCTGTATTACGAGTCGAACATCCCTGAATGAAGTACACTGATACGTATTGGGCCGAATTAGGGCCCGGATATTTGGCTCATTGCGCCGTGTTCTCAGTTTCCCTAACGGGCAAGCGTGGAGAACACTTCAAAGCATGGGTCGACCTCGTCCCAGAGTCTCTCTTCTTCTCTGGGTGGGAAGAAGAGAGACCCTGGGAACGAGGCTGGGCAAGGGTCGGTTGTGTACCTCATTCCATGGCATTATGAAATTTGGCCCCAAATAAGATGTTTTGAAAGGGTCGTCGGCTCATAAAACCCAAAACAACGAAGTTTCAGTTTCCCTTCTGCTGGGATGATAAAAGAGTTAATTGATTCGATAGCCAGTCAGTTCGGGAGAAAGAGCAGTCGTTGTTGCGCCATGGGACCCAAATCACATTTTATGATGTAATTACTTATCTTTTTTTTTTCAGATATGGACCTAAGAATTTTACTCGTATCTTGCCTTGTGGCATTAGTATGCGGAAAATCAATAGGTAAGGAATCGTTTTAAACTGTCTTCTGACGTTATCATTTCTTGTTCTATACTCGATCAAAAGAAGATGCGTTTTGCTTTGAGGTCAAAAGAGAAGCGAAAACAAGTATCACAAGCTGAATTGGTTCAACCATTCAGAATAAGATAATCAGATAATGGACTTCTACGATTCTACAAAAATCTCACTTTAGATCGCTAGGGGCCTCATCTTACGCCGCCGCAATGTGACTTAGCCTGTCGATCGCCCCACACTCCGAATTTTTTTCCGTTCTCGCCTGGAGCCTGTTTGCAGGTTATAGGTGATTTGAACTTACGGGTCGAGCTTAGATTATTTGTATGATCCATTTGTTGATACTCCGCATTTAATGGCTAGCTAATTTCAGCAATGACATAATGACATAATTGTCGCTGTAATTTCCATTAATGCCTCGTTTAGACGTAACATTCGAATACTATAAACTTATAACGTCGAGCCCTGATTTCCGGATATTACTTCAATGAAGCTATCTCACGATATAATGGCAGGATAGAAAAGTGCTAAAAATGGTAACAATAAATCAAAAAAGGAACATTTGTGGTTAAGATTTAGGCAAAAGAGACCGAATAACGATGACAAACTTGAAAACTTGACGCGACATTTTTCAGGATGTGCCTACCGGTGACCAAGTCTTGTACACACGTCGTGTTATTGACTACAGACGGTGATTCTGATCCCTTGCCCATAACTTTCTTTTAAATAAGACGTTTCATATTGACCCCACGCTGGTTTGATTGCTTATCAATCGTTATGTGCCATGCGTAACTTTGTTTCGTCTCTTTGCCTTTCAGAGGATAAAGAAAAACGAGAAGCTTATCCTTGTGGATATGGATGCCCGTCAATGTGCGCTCCAACTTGCGAACCAACGTGTTGTGCACCCCCTCCACCCCCTCCGCCACCGCCACCACCGCCATGCCCAGTCCCTGTGCCAATGCCAGTACCATGCCCACAGCCAGGACCTCCCGGACAGCCAGGATGCATGGGACCTCCTGGCCTTCCCGGATGCCGTGGATTTCCCGGTACCCCCGGATGCATGGGACCAATGGGACCAATGGGCCCTCCCGGACCACCCGGATGCCCCGGTCTCCCTGCTCCACCTCCACCTCCTTGTCCACCCATCTGTGTTCATCACTGTATGAAGATCTGTCCTCAACCATGCTGCGCTCCTCCTCCCCCTGTGTATATCCCTCCACCACCACCACCACTCCCTCCCATGCCAGTTTGTGCCCCATCGTGCGCGCCTGCCTGCTGTAAATAAGAATTAAAAATATGCACGAAAAAATGATTTATGGACTTGTCCTGTGGGCAGAACATCGTTATTTTGGATTTGATTAGGTAAAAAGACTGCTTATTTTCGTATTTCAGTCTTTCTATTGACTTCAAGGCAGAGCGAGACTCGAAAACTACTAGATTATTGTTTCTTGTACGAAAACGACATACCATGTTAGTTTCCAGTAAAAGTACCGTGTTATTGTACTTGTGGTTGTTGTAAGTACTGTCTCTTTCTTTGTCATTAACAAGCGGTTAAACTTACCGAAATACGTTGACCATGCTGGTTACGTAACTCTTTTTCACAATTTCACCAAATTAGACAAAAATTAAGGTACCATTTCACCTTAACTCAACCTGTCAATAGCTTTGAATTTGTGAATATGTTTTAGACACTTTTTTTCAAACGTTTTGGTTTGGAAAATTGTTCCATATTGACGATTTCCTTTTTGGGAGGTGTTTTTCTTTGTTTTTGTTACTCGTCGTCAGCACCAAAATGCGATAACAAAGCACAAGAACGCAAATCAATCAATCAATCAATCAATCCTTTATTTGGTAACACAGACTGCGAGCTGCTCATTCTCAGTTCTTGAGACCCGCGCGAGAATAACGATAAACTCTTAGTCACTTACAGGGACTATAGGAACGAAGTTTCGAGAAGTGGTGGCTTGTGGTTGCCGCTTGCCGATCGATTTAGCGACCTTTGATAAAAGTTACAGTGGAATCCCGATCTCTCGAACCCTCAATTTTTCTAACCTCCCGATAACTCGAACCAAAAGTCATTTCCACTCCTCAGTCGAACACTGCAGTTTTATCCCCGGTTTCATGAACTCTCCGCGGATTTTTCGAACCAATTTTCGTTTCCCTTGGTGGTTCGAAAAAATTGGGATTCCTCACTTTTGCCTCGCATGACGATAATAAAAGACTAAGAATCTCTTGTTATCTGGCAACCATTCTACTGAAGTGCTGTCATTGAGAAGGTCAGCCAAACTTCATTGGTCTATAGCTGTATGAAAGCAATTCGTTAAAAAATTGTTTTCTAAGGATAAAAAAATGTGCTGCTTTAGCCCAGTTGACCGTATCAATCATAAATGCAATGAACCCACCGGGTATCTTTTGGATTACATGTGGACAGTGAATGTAAGATTTTCTCGATTATCAAGATCTATTCAGTGTGTCTCAGTATCGTTGATAGGACTAATGGCAAACTGAATATGAGACGACAAGGTTCAGTTTAAAAAAAAAAACAAGAAAAGTCTAGCTTGTTCTCAAAAGTAATCATAATTTGGTCATTTTAGACTAGTTCCTGTTGTTGCTTTGCAGAAGACAGCATCTCGATGTACCAAGATGAATAACGCGCGTGTAGAGCCCTTTCATCCCTCATACCTATTTTCGTATGACCATGTCATTTATTCAGCCGTGGATTAATTACTTTATCGAATCAGGCTGCCTTTTAAGTTAATCATTTTGCATGCTGCCGAAAGTTTCTTTCTCACACTAGGATCGTGAGTTGTCAAAATCGAAATACTAACTAGAATAGAGGCAATCGAATTTCTGGCAAGAAGACGCAAGTTGGCAACTTGCGATTGGGTCTACCTGCGACTCCGTTTGGCCAGGCCTTGCGTGCACTTGAGTCGGTTTGCGATGACTTGCGCTCACTTTGGTCGAGATCAAATTTGCACGCAATTCGACGCAAGACTTTCTCTGTTTGGCCACCCAACCCAAGTCAACTCAAGCTGAGTGACGTCCATTTGTCGTCATAGTTGTCATAGCAACCTATTAGCCAATGAAATACAGGATATTGGTCGTACGGGACTAAGCCCGTAGCCTTGAAATGGGTGTTTTGCGACTTGCGGCTTCTTACGAATACTCGCGAGTCCGTTTGGCCAGGGCTGAAAGCTTTAAAAATTTTGACTTCTTCGAATGAAATCCATGTCAAACTTCATCTTCGAAACTGTATAAAAAAGAAAATTAACCGTCCTGATCTGCCTGAACAAACGAAAAAACAATCAAGGGAGGTAGGTGGACGGCGATTGGTCGTCACTGCTCAGGCGAGGCGTACAAATTTAACAAAGTGGGACTTGAGCGAGGAAGCCTAGGGTTTTGGGCTGCAGTATATGAAAGACATGGAAAGGTAAAGATTAAGTTCATTTCATGAATAACGTTCACAGCAAACTGAGCATTGTTATTGTCATACCAATCAGCTTGTTGCTCTGATATTTTGTTGTCTTATAAAAAGGCCTTTGATGAAATCTTAGAACTGAACAACGGGTGCAGTCCAATTGCCTTTTTAATGGGAGGGAGAGAGGAATTCAATGCCTCGTGACTAAGCACAATTCAATATTCTTTCCAAAAAAGATTTTATTCAAGAACAAAATCCTAACATGTTTAGGTCAACTGTTACAAACAGCGAATATTTCCTTAGTGGGTTATTGCGCTCTTTTTGTCTTCTTTATCGTTGCCTTCCTTTTTAGCTTCTTCTTTGGCATTATTTTCTGTCGTATCCTCTGGGGCATGACTCTCACAGCCTGGGTAACCGCAGTTGTACCCATACGGGTAGTTGTATCCATACGGGTAGTGGTACGGGTACGGGTAACCGTAGGGGTAGGTGTGCGTGGTGGGGTGTTGTACAGTCACTGCAGGATGTACAGTCACTGCCGGGAGCGGAGCTGCGGGGTGGACTGCCGGATGTACTGCTGGGTGTGCGTACGGGTATGGGTAGTGGTATGGGTAGCCGGGGTGTTGATAGGGGTACTGTCCGTAGTGCCAGGGATATCCGGGATGTTCATACCCAGGGTAGTAGACAGCACTGGCTTGTCCTAAAAACGAAAATGAACGATTGTTAATAAAACCTTACCTCACACGATCTTGAGCAGTGTTCTACGAACGCTAGATATATGGTGAAATATTTTAAACCCTCTGCCATTGTCCTGTGACGGTTGTTTAACTAAATGAGAGTGTCAAACACGACCGCAAAATATGGAGAAAGAGGCGGGTACCTGCCTTACGAAATATTTCTCACCCTGCAGTTTTTTTGGGATCTTAATTGCTCTGAAGAAAAAAAATGAGGACCATTCAGCCAATTGCACTACATTTGCTATCAGCTTTTCGGCATTTCTTTAGGCTGGTTATATGCAACACAATCAAAAATTCTACGAACTTTTTTAAAAGCACTTCTACTGTTTCAAACAAGTTCGTTTCACCGACGTATAACCAAACCAAACAGAATATAGCGTGCCAATCATAACAAACAAACGGCAAACAAACGAATGAACCAATCATGCCCAGGAGTCAAGCGCGTGAAAGCACGGAAACAGTGTTGTGCGCGGAAAAACATGCAACCGGTCAAAGGCGCGGGAAAATGATTTTATCTCATTTACTTCTGATTGGTTGAATAGGGCACTTTGAAATTGTTTTTAACCAATTAAACGGTTCAGCAAACAAAAGAGAGACCGACGTTTAAGTGTATGTTGGTTTGACATATAATCATATTTTAGACTGACATCATCTTCTAAATTGACATCATATTCTAGATTGCAGGAGAATTACGTATACCTTTCTTGTCTTTATCCTGTTTCACTTCATCTGATTGGCCCTGAAAACTGACTTGTTGCGCAGACTCGGCGGGATTCGCTTGGTTTGTGTTGACCTCCAAAGAACTGAGAGCCCTGGACTCTACTGCGACGAAACACACTACCACCACCAGGCAACCAATTACAACTGATATCCTCATGTCTGAAATAAAAATACACCATCTTTATCGATATTGTGCGTCAAGGTTATTCATTAAATTAATAGATAAGATTTCGAAACCTACTTAGATGATGCAATACGATGAGACAATGCGACTTTTACAAAATTGCTACGTCGGAGCACGCAGTCGTGGCGACACTTTCCAAGAAATAGAAAAAGAGATTGTTACCTTTCTCTCGCAGGTTAACGGTATCGATTTTACGGAATTATAACTGAACTTTTATTTAAAATCAGTGAAAGTAAACGTAGTTAGTTCATTCAATTATTCAGTCAGGCTTTGTAATATTAAACTAGAAAAACAGAGAAGTCGCTTTTATCAGAAGTGGTGACGATGAAAGTTTTTTCTAAGATATTTTAGAATAGAAATATTTTGAACAGAATTTAATTTATCAAGGAAAATGTGTTTTCATGGAAACTTCACTTTTATTTTTCAAATTACTCAGACGTTTTTTTTAAAAAATATTTTAAAATATCACAGAGAAATGGCAGTTTCTTTAAATGCAGTTATTATTATAACTTCTGTAGTACTTACAAAGCTCACGAAAATTGTTTAATTAAACTTTGTATAGCGATAAACAATAGGCGTTTGAGTACGATACAAACCGTTTTTACTAAATATAATCTACACTTCTATTGTCAGGATGATCAAAACAAGAAGTTGTACCTACCAATTTCCTTTTGTCTCCTTCTGCCTTCACTGCGAATTCCTACAAAATCTGATGGCTGTCTTTGATTGATAGGAATATAAGAAATATTCACACATCCCTTCCGAAGTAGGGGGCCATCTGATTGGCGAATTACCAAGTATTATGTCAACAGAAAATTAGCAACGCGTGATAACACAAGCGATCATTGACGCCCGCCGTCTATGAGAACACAATTTGTTTGGTGTCCAACACTTGAAAACGATAAACAAAATAATTGTCAACCAACACATTTTAACATCAAACAACATTGTTAGATAATTCACTGATTCATTATCTCTATCAACTTCATTATTTTGGGTTAAATACTTGTTGTGAATGCAAAACTTAAAAACGTGCAAATGGCGTTTTAAGAACAATTTTACATTCCTATTAACTAGAATCTAAGAGGGTTTTTTTATTATTATTATTTCATAAACTTAAGGTCTTGATCATGAAAATTGACTTAAAATCGTAAGGGCGGCTAACAAAAAAATTCCGGCTTGGAATATATCATAATTTTTGTAATAATTGAGAATTTCTGTAGTAGTTCTTCCCATAGGGTGATATATTTTCAGACGATAGCATGAATTATGATACAATTGACGAGATTCCTAATTTTGATAAAACGGGTATTTTACACTCCTAAGGTTGAGGTGGAAGATAAGGATCCCAATTTCCAAATTCAAAAGATGATCTTTATCTTCGGAAAAATTCTACTAGTATAAAAATCATTCAAATAATACCTAGCATTTCGTATAACCGAAATGCTGAATGAAAACAGAAGAAACGCCTAAACGCTTAACAGAGGAAATAAGATAACTAAAGAAGTCGGACGGAAACAGAAATGAAAGTTTTTCTGAGTACATTACCTGCAAAAAATTTCGGACGTTTGATTTTCGGAAACTTTTTATCTCAATTCGGACAAATGTCGGACAAAAATTTCGGACACTTTGCTGAAACATAACTAACTTAAATTTACGTATACAAAACACGTTTTAGACTGGAACAACATCTGTGAAAATGATAGTTTTACTGCACCGTCAAGGTTTTACAGACTGATACATCGACGTATGGGAAAATAAGAAACATTCTATCAAGCCGTTACATATCACAAGCAGCGGTCTTAACTAGAGTTCGCTCCATACAGGAAACTAGCGGCTTTGGAGGTATGTGAAAGTTTTATACTGCACTGTAAATATTTCCGACGCTTAAAATTTCGGACTCTTAAAATTTTCGGACGGTTTTATTTTCGGACACATTTTTGTCCGAAATTAAGAAAGTCCGAAATTTTTTTGTTAGTAATGTATTTTGCTCAGTATCACTTTGATAAAACATTGTGAGTGGGACAAATCTCACTCTGACGAATTTTAAACTCAAAACCTCAGATTTCCAATTTAGCCACGGAGGTTTAAATGCGCTGATAACTTATCAAGCGTTTTGCCTCCTAGCCACGGGATAAAACAATTCAGATCAGACCTTTAAAAAGTAGTCGTGTTTAACTTTCGACTTAATTTCCAACTACTGGCAAAATTAAATGATTTTACATTTTGGGATTTATATATGTTGTCTATTCAAAGAAAAATAAAAGGAAACTGGAAGCTTAAGTTTTTCTTTTATAGTAAAGCTTAATTACACAATTTAAAACTTAGAAATCTAACAAAGCGTGGTTGGAAATTACTTTCAATTTGCAGATCGAAACCTTGTTGGCTTATGGAGTTGAAAGTTTTCGTAATAAAACTAGGGTACGAGTGAGAGCTGGTGTAGTTTAGGCTTCAAGTTTTGTGTGAAGGATTTCTTAAAACAGTGTTTAAATCGTGTGTACAGCTTAGGATAAGTAACGCCCTTACCACTTCTCCTATTTTAACCTGCGGGGTTTGTCCCCCGCACAAGGGACCCCCTACGTCACGAAATCAATATATATTTTGAGGGAATGCTCCAAGGTTTTGGACTCAATAACATCGACTGCACTAGAGCAACAGTTTTTATTAGATACAATACACGTAAAGCAGATAAAAAGAACAACAACAGGTATAACTTTCAACAGGTATATACATTCAACCTTTAAAATCGGAGCAACATTACGTGCGCACCATACCTGAAGTAATACATTTGCCTGGAAGTCATCAACTACTAAAATAATATCTAATCTAAACAAACTGTGTACAATACATGACGCTAACAAGAATTCACCCACAAGGAGCCAAAAGAAAAGAGATAATTTAACACCTTTTTCTCCTCTGCGTTGCCATTTCTTATTCGCCATATTATTTCATTTATTTAATCACATGGCTATTAAAAAGATAGAATGATCTTCTCGTGCAGCGATATAAACAATAGCCATTTGGCGCGAAAATATGCTTCGATATTTGTCCGCGGACATTATCTGTTCCGAGAAGCGAACATTTCTCCGAGATCGTAGCTCGAGAAAAACTGTGAGCTGTGAGGAACAGGTTATGTCCAGCGACGAATATCCGAGCAGTTCGCCCCAATGAAGGGTCTTGTGCTTATTATCTTTCGAATATTTTTGACAACCCGCACAGTTTCAAAAATTGGAGAATGTCACTCGGATATTCCCCAGTTTTAGCTGGGGAATATTCAGTCACGTGACATGTTTAGACCAATCGCGTGCGAACGAAAATATTTAATGGTTAAATGAAAGTTAAACTGAAAACACCCGCTTTCGAGGGACGAAAAGAACGAAAAGGAATCGATTTTCTAGCGGACCATGTTGTAATTTATCGTCGGGGCTTCTTGATTTAAAATATGAAAATTATTTCTTTTGTACAGTCATTAAATTAAGATTGATATGCAGCATTTTACATGCACATCGTGTAAACGAATTAAGGGAGGTAATAACTGCTTGTGGCAGGAGGATATAAGCAAGCCATATCTTCTTGACCCTGTGGAGGATTGAAGCACTGAGGATAGAAGAAGCCGGTAGGGACCCCAACGTAGGCATTTTGAGGTCCTATATTTTCGATGTATTGCACTGGAGCTGGAATAAGACGCCTCGTTTTATTGTTTGTCGGGCCTTTCTTAAGCCTCAAACGGTACCTCTTATTCTTGAACCAGTTCTGTGAAGATGAAAAAGCACAGCTTCAGTTAAAAGGCGTGTGTTAAAGCGGAATCCAAGAGACTGCTTGCATAGATCCGCCTTCTGGGATTGGAACAGACATGTAGGTTATTGACCAAGCGTGATGTCAAGACGGCTGGATATCGGCCAAGCTCTTTTTCCGTCTCGGTCCATAAACACGCAAAAAAAAAAAGAACGAGGCCGATATCCAGCCATCGTGACCGAACAGGCTTGGTCAATAAAGGTTATTTATATGGAAAAGGATCACTACTTTTCTTGCGGGACAAAGCGGGTAATCCCGAGCTGGCAGGATTGCGCCTCTTGGGTAGCCAATCACAATGCAGGATTCGGTAAATCTTGCCCGCTCAGGGAGCTAACCATAAAAGACATAACCATACCCATAATGCATAAGTAAGAAATTACAAACCTGTAAGACCTGTTTTGTTATTCCCAGTCCATTGGCCACCTCTGTCTGCTGGGTGGAGGTTAAGTACGGAGACGAAGCAAAAACTCGCTCCAGGACCTGTTTCTGATAATCAGTTAACCTTGTGCGCGTGCGCATCTTTGAGGAAGAAACATTGGTCTGTTCTTGGACCTCATCTATAATATAAGACAAAAAAATTATTTTGCTGAAAATAATTATTTTGCATCTCTCTGCAGAGACTTGGGCCGGTTTGGTTTTCAACGATAGCTGAAAATTGTTCAAAAAGAAAGTAACGCAGTTCCAACTGATGGCCGAGATCTCACTGGAATCTACATAATTTACGGATAGCCGAGAAATTAGCTCAAACATCAAGTGCAGCTAAGAAATCCCGAAAATTTTTATTGTAGCTGAGATTCCAGCAGCCTCATCTAGAGCCTCTATTGTAGTTTTCACAGCACATCGAAATAAATCAACTAAAAAGACTGAATGACTTTCTCGACAACACAGCCATGAAGTAATTTCAGAGAAATCAAAGTTGTGTCCAAGCATCTTGGATAATGAATATCGAGTTGCATACAAATGTAGGCTAACAACGGTTTGCTTAAGTGCTTAAAATCCAGCTAAAACTGAAACCAGTTAAATCGTGTTTCGGTTCCGAAGGTCTTGTTTGCTTACTAAAATGTAGGAGAGTAATTTTGCGGTCGAAAAAAAGTTCAGTGAATTGTCCAAAAAAATGCGAGGTTATTCACAAGGTGAACCTTTTGATGACCTTAAATTACCAGGATCGATAAAAGAAAAACAGTCCATGATGCGAGGTGACATTACAGCCAATCTCGGACTCAACTGAGTCAAATTTTCTTATAATATTTAACGCTGCCAAAACAACTGAAATGACCCTAGATGATACAACTGTACTTGTTTTAGTGAACAAGTCGCTTTGGATTGGAGTTGCATAGTATAGGTCAGAAACAAAACAATCGCTTGCTTTGGATGAAGATTATACAGAATAAGGAGTTACGATTTAGCTGACATTACGTAGTTCTAACCTGATGGTCTGTCATGATTGGGTAGGCCGGCGTTGATTGAAATGGGTTCTGCCATCATCCGGAAATTTAAATTGCTCCTTTAGAAGTGATCGTTCTGCTGCTCAGTTGCAATTTGAAGTGAAATGTCTGGAAAACAGAGTGGTTATGATACGGAAACATTTGCAGTGTGACGTGTTTCTGCTGTTGTGTAAGGGATTCACAACGCAAATGCCGAGGGCAAGTATGTCATGCAAAACAGCGGTCTTTATCTACTGTACCGAGAAATAAACTTATTGCGTCATGGAGGCGATACCAGCATTCCCTGTGACATCATGTATCGGTCACACTACCAGCAACAACGCGTCAGTAAAATCCATACAGAATTACGCATTAGAAGAAATCTGCTAATCCATGAACAACCACGTTTTCTTCGGCCACTTGACTTTGATATCAGTGTCACAAACTTCGACGTGCTTTTTATTTGGGAAATAATTCGAACGTTTGCTGGATTTTATGCAATCATACTTCAATGCCAAAGTGAATTCTTATTTGATTAGAAAATTAGACAGCGCACGTCATATTGCAAATAAACAGGTTGCTGATTAGGATTAATTAGTTGGTAATGTTGTGTTTTGTGGAACATTACGTCATAGCGAAATTTGCTAATTATTGTTTCGACTCTGTTTCTGAGTTTGCGCGAGTTTGCGCTTAGCAAAAAAATCCATAAACTGAAGAATAGCTATTCACTGTTAGCTACCAACTTAATTTAGGTTGGTCATGGAGGTTAACAATTTAAATATTTCAAAACAAAAAACAAAAAAAACAAATAAATTCCCTCAGTGATAAGTTAATGTACCAGCTGATTAATTGCGAGTTGTTAATTAGGTCTAATGACTTCTAATTAGCTCTCCTTACCTGAATGGAACGTCAAAGCGAAATAATCCAATCATTTTCTCCGAGTCAAATTATCGTTACGTAGAGAATTTAACGAAAATACACAGCAAACATTCATCTCAAGAATGGCTATTCAGGAAGGAGAACTATATTTTTGAAAGGAACTTAAAAATAAACAGCGTGAGCCAGGGGAAGCTGGCAGCAACCTTTGATCTCGCCGCTTTTCTGGTTTCTATGGTCGCCCCAGTAAAGAAATCTGTCAATCATTTGAGAACCGTAGCGAGCATGCGCAAAACGCAAACATAACGCGAGGACACTCTGACGCGAGGGAAGCGCAACATGTTTCCGCCATTTCTGTTCAAGATTTGTCTTCGATTCGATAATTTTTTTGTTCGCTCTTAGTACTTTTTAGGAACAGCTGTGAGACAATCCGGACTCAGGGAATGAAGGGCCAACTTTGTGTCAGATTTGCGACAAGTTTCAGGCTGATATTCACATTCTTGGTTGTTGTATTAGGAAGATAAGCTTAACTATTGTAGGCTGCTTTTATTTTGCTGTGAAAATTTTAAAGTTCACAACCTTCCATCTTCACACCGACGAAAGAGAAGATTTCCTTAACAATTATTCTTCTCTAATTTCTGTGGAAAATAGCGATGACGAACTGTTTCGTGCCTGCGAGGCTGCCTGCCATCATATATCGCGAAGCCTCCGAATGTAAGTCTTTGAAATATTTCCCAACTGTTCAGTTGTAGATTGTAAACTCGAGCTCGAGCTTACATTAAATAAACTTTTCTATCTACAATTTTGTCCGTCTTAATTGACTTATGAAACACCACATTTAGTTTATGATTTCCCTGTAATATGTTGAGTTTGAAGACTTTCCACGAGTGATTTAAATCATGAAACTTGAAGACAGTCACAGGTCCCTCAACAAGATTTGCATGTTTCAATAATGCAGTGATAGTAAAGGTTTTGGAAACCTCCGTTTCTTACTGTTCAGTACCAATTTGAACTCTAAAATTTGAAAGCATTTTCCTGCTTGAGCTTCTGTATGGGAATGCCCAAAATGGAAGTGCTGGGCACAGACTCAATGTGAGCTTTTACTAGGTTGAGATATTCATTTACAAGCTATTTACAATTTCCTAACCCGTGGAAATAAAGAAAGCAGCCGCTACTCGTATGCTTTGGCATAATTTGTACTGGTGATACGATAAGCATCAGTTTTATTTGTGTGGTGGAAGAAAACTCATACTTCTGGATATCAAAATAGGGCTGCCGTACGCTCCTCTGCAAAGTTAAGGGAGATATGAAATAGGCCCAAGGAAGGCAAATGAGCCATGTTACCTGTATATGTGAGCTAGTTAGCAATGAGGTAGACAGGCAAAATGGTCATTTATACAGAAAACTGACTTTAGCTTGGACGAAGCTGAGTCATCAGAACCTCCACAATGTTGAAATAGGCCAATTTTGATACTTGGCTCCAAGGCTTTGGAGAATAACAAGAAGTTGTATCAAGTGCAAGGAATATTTGTTTTATTCCTTTAAGGCAAAGAGATGAGTAAGCACATCAAATTTGGCCTTAAGTGTTGCCTATCAGTAGCTAGTTCCTTAGATGAAAGGACAGTTAAATAAAACAAAAAAGTCAGTTGCTCGACTACCTTAAGACTTAGACATTCTTTTAGAATTCATTTGCGAGGGGTGGATTGGCTAGCCACCCACCTTTTAAAGAAGTAAATAAAAAAAAATAGTATCGGACCTAAAACGAAGGCGTATCTCGGTTTTCTTAAGTACTGTTAAAGACTATTTTTCACATGTGCTACAGTTTTACTGATTCGCTGATTCGCTATCAACAATGTTAATACAAACCTGAATATTTACTCAGTTGCTTTAAGTATTACTTGCCATTGCTGAGTTAACGTTGTAATAAATCGGGTTTTGTTTTATAGTTTTGTTAAGTGTTTTATCCTTATATGGCCTATGTGGCTGGTGAGATATCAAATATATCTACCCTGGGTCAGAAATATAAACGTGGACTTCAACTTTAGCCAATGCACAGTAATCTTGTTTAAACTAGTTCAGCTTCCCCCATCCCTCCTGCAAGCCAGCAGTTCTGTCCCGGGATCCCCCCTGGTACTGGGTACAAGACTAAGCCATCCACTACCTCCCACCAAGATGGCTTGAATTGTGGGCCTTTGATAACGGACCACAGAGCGCACGATTTCTCAAATCAGGGTTGATGTATGTGCAAATGAAAGGGGGGGGGGGGGTGGTGAAGAAATTTAAAATAAATTTAAAACAAGCTTATTCTCTGTATGGTGATGACTGGAATTCCACCTCTTCTCTTCTTTTCGAAGCCAGAAAGTCCCAAAATGTTTTCTTGCAAACACCTCAAGCACACTTATTTTAGACCACTCGAGATCTCTTTTGGTATACAGACTTAATGATTCCTAAATGTTCGCACGAACAGTAATGATGCTTTTTCAGTTGGGTTTGGCCTTAGGGCCAAAACGATGCTGGAGCAATGACTCCACCAATTTGCTTTGTACGAAATAAGAGAATGGCAGGGCTTGTGACCCCTTGACTCATAGGTAATATGCAGTTTGTTACATTTATGGTTAAGCTGTATTACATTTATGGTTGTTCAGTATATTACATTTATGGTCAAATTTTATTACATTTGTGGTTAAAAGTTATTACATTTATGTTCAATATTACATTTATGGTCAATTTTTATTGCATTTATGGTTGGTATTACATTTATGCTTTTTATTACATTTATGGGTGGACTACAGAAAGGGCAACAAAATGAGGTCGTAAAGTCAAACTTCCTTCACAATCTCTATCACAACTACTTGATGGGGCCCATTATTTAAGCAGTTTAGTCTAGAAGTCAAAAAAAGAGTCTGAGGATGATTATGAAGAAACAAAAACATAAATTATTCGTTTCAAATATGGACCAAAGAGATGGTGATGATTCTCAATTCTGCCGAGGGACCTATCCAGTATTCACTTTGGTAAATAATGCCAGAGGCTTTGTCTGAAACTGAAGCACAGCTCTTGTGTAATAAGTTATTAGGTGAGAGGCAAAATCCTCAACCTTAACGTACCAGAAAAGCGCCGTACCTACTGGTTCTCACCATAAAACGTGCTCTGATAACTCTATATAACTCTGTCAGTTAATTAAGTGCAAACAGAAGGGTCACGAAGCTGTTCAACTGAGGTAACCCTTACCAACATGGAGTCCAGAAATACAGAAATACTTCGGTTTATCCCGTCGATATTACACCACCACACACACACACAAAAAAACGCTCGCATGAAATATTACACCGTAATGACTGCAGCCTGGCTCACACTGATATAAACAACCACATTGCTTCGTAGTGAAGTCCCCGCTTACAGGTTTACAGTGCAATACTTGATTAATTTATCCCCGCTCCCTCAAATTGTCCACAATTTAGATGTGCAACTGAAACTTTTCCTTAGATGTTTGAACGTGAAACAAGCAAAACGTTCACAAAACTTTACAAACGCTTTCCGTTTACGGAAGTCCGCCATGTTTCTTTCCCACGAAAAATCAGTACTTAGTCTCGCTCGGCCAAATTTCTTAACTGGGGCGATCATAGAAACTCGGTTCCAGGTCTCGCTGCCAGCCCTCCTGGTGTGAACAAATGAGCCCACTTTTCGGGTTTAAATTAATTCTCCTTATAAAAGGCGCTGAGATATCAAAGGGGATGTTCAAAGCTCGTTTTCTCAAAACGTGTTATTTTTGCCTTTAAGAAAAGATATTTCGAGAAGGATTTGTCCAATTGAGCTGAAATTTTTAGGATTTGTTGTTCTAAGTAAGTTTTGTGTTTTAATTTAAGCATAAAACGTTTCCATCGAATGCATTCTGTCGAAGTTATGCATTGAAAGGTATGCTGGATTTTCTGTGTCAGATTTGCCTGGTCACCATTTCATGCGTTTTTAACTTTTCAAAAATCTTTTTTATTCACTGATTTTGATCAGTTCTTGTAGGAGTTAGCTTTTCTCAAGTAGGCACTGGCATTTCCTGGCAGGTGGCAGATTTAATCAGCCGCTGTCAGGTTAAAATACAGTTATAGGGTGGAAAAATATTTTTTTCATAATCTTTGGTCTTTAAGCTTTCTAGAAATGTGTACTTTGCTATGGTTTCGAATTAAATCTTAGCAACGAGAAAAGTTTGAAAAAACTGGTATGTTTTTAGGTGAGCCCCCGCCTTAAATCACACATTTCCTCAAGAGGAAAATAAATTTAAAGCGTTAAAGATTTATTTCCATTATGATCAACTATTTCAACAGCGATCAGTTTTTGTTGATTTAGTTTAGATATCATTTGTTCAACACTTGTTCAACTGTTTCCGATTGAAACACTTCCCGATTCAACTTTCGTTTTCCTTGGAAATTCAAGCAACTGAGAACCGTTTCAACTGAGGTTTATGTTAATTTAAAATAGTCGACTAAGACAACAAACAGCAGCTAAGTTCGTAATGAGATATACTATGCCACTCGTTTTGCAAACGTTTTATTTTAGCTTACTTGATGAGACAAACTTCAACCTGTAGTTAATTCCCGGCAGAGCCAATCGAACATTCGGAAATCGAACTCAATCAAACCCAATCGAACTCAATCCGTAGTTTGGCAATCGAACCAAATCGAACACCGACCTTTGTGTGAGTTGGATTTCCGAACTAATCGAACTCAATCAGACAAATCGAACAGAACCGAACTGAATCCATTGGACTGTGTTCGATTGAGTTCAGTAGCCGAACTCGCTCGAACAAAGATCATGTTATGTGGTTTCGAAAACACGAAAAACACGGGTTATATTGAAATAACTCGAGCCTAGAAAATTTTGTTTTTGATTTTCAACGCCAGTTTCATAAAAAATCAAGAGTTCAGAAATAAAAAGTTCGATTTAGCTCGATGGTCCAATTCTTTTTGTGTGAGTTCGATTCGGTTCGATTACCGAACTCAATCCATGGATTGAGTTCGATTTAGTTCGATTGAGTTCGATTGAAAAACATTTCGATTGGGTTCGATTGACTATGCTGGGTTAATTTTAATGATAAACTACTTAAAATGTGAGTAAATACACATCAAGCAGTGGTAAATGCCATGAATAAATCTTTATTTTATCCACTGTAATGGATCATGGTTATGAAAGTTTTTATCTTTTAACTCAGGCGTGGATGAGTATGTTGTATACTGTTCTAATTACTAGTGAAGAACTTTTGTTAATCAACATATTAAGAGCGCCTGTCTATAAATTTCACCTGCAGGTGTGCAAAATGAAACAAATCGAAAACTCTTAAACTTGGCCAGAATGTACATGTAGGTCTAGTGGAACAATTTATATATAAAAAAAATACTCTAAGTTCAACCTTTTTTTCTTTTTGGCGACTCAGCAGAGTTAATAATCCGGGAACTTATTCATCGCAGAAGTTTAAACGGCATTCCCCATCAAACTGGCTTATTTATTCACGATTGCTGCTAATTCGAGCCCTGTTTCCCAGCACACATATTTGACATATTTACATATTTACAACTTTTGGAAGCGCCTAAGGTTTGTTGGCTTTGTTAGCTTAGGAAAACACATTTCGATGAATTTCTGAAAAGATGAACTTGCACACTACATGTTAAATGGAGAGCAGAAATAAACGGAATGTGCTCTTATGAAAACTCTGATACGGTCCGCCTCATTCCCCGGGCAAACACAAAAGACCGTAAAAATGAGCGCTTTCCGTTCGACCAATAATTTCGTAACTCTCGAAACTGGGGCCAAATGGTATGAAAATTGCCTGGGAAAGCTCCCAGAAAATCTGAGAATTGCTGAATTCCGGCGAAATGCCAACAATTAACAAAATCAACTGGAAATTAAATTCCTAGGGTGAAATTTTCGAAAAGCAGGATAGGTTCTCTTTCCTTCATTTTGGTCGAATGGAAAGCACCAAGGGTTTCATCACATTTTCAAACACTGAGAAGACTTACGACGTGTACTGTAGCGGAGCCATGATTGAGGTGTTTCTTGTTTGGAAATGTTATGAGAGACTTACTCTATTGTTTGATATGTCTTCTTAAACGAAGAATTAAGTAAAAATCATAAACTTATTGTCACGGTCACGTGATGATTTCTTATGCTGAATTCTTAATGAGTTCAAGAACGCTTTTTCATCGAATCTACCAATTTCTCTTATGAATCGGCTAAAGAAAGCTGTTCTGCCTATCATAATATGTCGATCTTGTACTTCCGTTTCCTTTAGGACGCTTTAGTCTTTCAAGCCAATTCATGATTCAAAAACGCGGGGACCCTTCGGGAAGGCTCCTATCCATATAGCCTGTATTGGAGTAGCCCCAGTCCATTTTTCTTTGAACAGATGGTATGCTGATTTAAACTTGTACGAGTTGAGCGGCAGCGCTTTCTAGTAGCCAGTAAGTTTCCATCGTACCTTTCCCCTGGAAAGACAAGAAAAAAGGATATGGTAAAGTTCAACAACTTCAATATTACAATAGGGCTCTAGATCTGTACGACGTGGACGACATAACAAGCTGGAGAACAATCTGTCCCAGGTGCGACACAGCGAGGTCTCTTCTGTACCCGCCGTCGCGTTGTTTCTAGCAATTTGAACTTTTTGTTTTGTTTCCTTTTGATTCTTCTTGTTTATATATGAGTAGCTCAAGTTTAATTCTTATCAGAACCCTGGGATCCACTGTAATTGGCTACGCTGTAGTGGTCTCCCTGCCTAATGAATTTTGTTGTACATAAGGTAAGTATTTTAGTTAGGCGATCGCGAAGTTAAATAAATAAAAAATGTTTACATCCACAGGGGATTTGTGGAAATAAATGATAGTATGTGATAAGTTGGTAGAGAAATGAGAACGCTCTTGAGGTCGGCACACACCTTGTAGTGGGAACAGTTTGTAAGGGCAGTGCACACGATGCGACATGGAAAATGACAGAGGTCATTTTGTCTATGTTGAGCATGACACAAGAACTAAAAATGACCAGCTAATTGCTTGCCACAAAACTTTTAAGGTAGAAACGGGCATGTCTCTCAACGAAAACGTTCACTGCAACGTGTAACCGATCTATGTCCCTGTAACATGTTACCTGATGCGTGCTGGGGTTAGATAAATTACGCTCTAAAATTTGAGTATTATGCTTCTGAGCGTCACTCCTAAAATCATAGCATTATGCTCGAAATTATGCTCATGGCCTAGCATTATGCTCAAAGATGCTGGGTCGGTGAATTTTGCGCAAAAAAAAAAAAGAAAAGACAAAATAATGGCTAGCATATTATTAAATGTCCTTCTTTTAAATAACAACTGAACAACGCCTTTCAAAAACGAATGCTCTCATACGAAGCAACAAGAGCTGTATGTCAGGAGGCTCTTCAGTTTGGTTCATGACAAGTGAAAACTGCCTGGGGAGCCAGGCATAAAGTAAGGTAGCCAGGCCTTCAAACAGAAAACCAGGCATTCAACAAAGCCAAATAAGTGCATAAAGCAGCCACAAAGCCCACAATTGACATTTTTTTAAACACATCATTTTGATGTTTTTATTACCAGGATAATTTTATCAACTTTTAGGCTCCTAAACATGACTATTATGCCGACATTATGCTCGATGCTCGCACCATAGTATTATGCTCGAAATTATGCCGGCTAATTTATCTAACCCAAGTTCGCGCAGAACTTTCATCAATCAGTGACACGAGCCAGTGGGTCGTTATAGCACGAGTTGAATCTACTTTGGTACGCTAGGGCTTATAAGAGCCATGCTGGAAAAGCATACCTTTACTTCGACAAGTCCTCTGTATTCCAGAGTGTATCCCCCAAGAAATGTCAGCATATCTTTTGTATCCTTGCTGACATGAATTCTCTGGGCTGTAATCAAAAATCCACAATTTTAGAGGTTTATAAGAAAGTAAAAACGAAGCTACCTAGCTATCGGTTAATTCAAACAGTCAACCATTTTAAAAACTGATATTATAGCTTCACACAATCGGAAAAATGATATTGCAAAGTTTGTCCCAGGAAATGAAAACGGCTCAACATTTATTTCAGACGATTCCTTCAAAAGTAGGAAGATTTACAGCTTTGTGCTGTGCTTGAAGGTAAACATAAAGTTTTGACAGGGGCGCTTATGAGTTTTGCTTAAAATGTAATCACTTTCCGTTTAAAGAATTCATAAAGACAAATCTTGGACACAGAGGGTAAAGTCTTAAAAATTCAAAATGTAAATATCGAAGCTTCCATTTGACTGATGTATCACTATTTACGTGAGACAGACGCTAATAATTTACAGCAAACAACTTTATATAAGAGCACCGAACAATCAGCCAAATGTCACAGTACTCAAACTTACGCAAGCCCGTTGTTTGTATCCTAGAGGCGGTATTGACAGTGTCTCCAAATAAACAGTAACGAGGCATTTTGTTTCCCACAACTCCAGCCGCGCAGGGGCCTGGAACGGAAAACAATCATGGTGATCAATTCGGAAACCTTATACCACGTGCACGCCAGGGCTTAAAATGTTAAAAAGCTTTTTGATGAAAGCACATGTAAATTTTTATTTCTGATGACACGACAGGGAGGGGGAAATTATTTCCTTCTTCGTAAAAACGAGATTTAACCAGGATCCCATGACCCTGGTTTGACTACATTTATAAATTTTTCCTAAATAAGCGATTGAGTTAGTGAAATATTCATGCTCTATTCCAAGCTAATATTTCTCCTAATTTTCATACCTTATTGAAACAGCAATAGATTTAACTGCTGCTACATGCAATTTATACCGTGGATCAGAAAAGCCATTTTAAAACACTATTTCTTATAAGTGCGGAATTATTTGTCAAACTTTGCAATGGTCATTTAACTGTTTAGTTAAGTTTAGGTTACGACAAAGTCCGAAGAAGCCAACGGAGAGTAGAAGCGCCACGTGACCCGTATCTCTGGCGCAGGTAGCTACTTAGCCTTTCTCCCCTCAGGGAGTATATTGTTGAATTGTTATAACTCTTCGCTGGCACTCACGTGTGCTACTACGGGGTGCAGCAGGGGGGAGGGTTCTATAATAGTTAATTGTCTTATCCAAGGGCACAACAAGGGCAGCCCAAGCTAACGATAGGCCACTATACTCCTTGGATAGCCTTACCCACCTGTATGGATCCCGATTCTAACGCAAAGATCCCGTTCACCGTCGGAGCCAAAACGAAGGCTCTCCATGAGCTCCACTAAATGTAGCGCCATCAGAGCGATCTCCGTAACGTGACGGTGCCCATTTTTCTCTGGAAGGCCTGATACCACCATGTAAGCATCACCAATCGTCTCCACTTTGTAAACGTCGTATTTGTCGATGTGGTTGTCAAAGATACCGTAGAGACGGTTCAACATTTGTGTGACCTCCATGGGAGAAATGTTGGCACATATTTGCGTGAAGTCGACGATATCACTAAAGAAGACTGTCACGCTTTCAAACTGCTCTGCTGTCACGCTTTGGCCGCCCTTTAATTGCTCTGCTACCAGGTACGGCAGCATTTGGTAGAGAAGAGAGTCCGCCCTTTGCTTTTCTTCCATCAGCAGTTTCGTAGTTTGATGGAGTTTGGCCGCAGAGCGCTGGATGGCGTAGATGACGTATATAAAAAAGGCCATGAGTAATACAATAAAACCAAATATGGCGAGCTTTAGAACCCAGTCATTTTCGGTCGCGGTGACTTCATTATCCAATCTCTCTAGGATCAGCGCTCCGGTTTCTCGCTGGACTTGGAGTAGTGCATCTATGTAATCTGTCATAAGCTGGAACCATTCCCTACCTAATTCCACTGACGCGTTTTGTTTTTTGTTGCTCAAGATTATTTTCCTTTTTTGCTCCACTTCAACTAGTACCGAACCATTGTGTGCTTTCACAGCTCTTGTGTAAAAATCCTTAATTTCCGGCATTAACTCCATGCTAGCGTTTAGGTTTTCCTTGGCGAGCACGTTATTCTCCGCGAACCAAAGCAGATCGCCTGTTTCAAGGAATCTTCCTCGACTGAAAAACGAACCTCCCAGTGCACGTTCGACTCCTGTCTTCTCTTTTCCAATCAAGAGCATTTTGTAACCGATAAATTCTGACAAGACGTCATAGTTGATTTTCTGAACGTTTCGGAATAACCATTCAAACAGGTTTGAAATAATCTGCGAGTAAAATGTGATCTCATCTTGGATAGTACTGTTGACGACACTACAAAAATTACGGTGGTTATTGACCATCACCATGAACGTTTCCAGGCTGCTAAAGTTATATCGATCCTGGTCAGTTTCAGGCCAACTGTCAAGGTTTTTGGCGAACTCGTCTGTGTTATTACCCGCTTGTAACACCTTCTCCCACCCACCGTGTTCTCTGCCAGAACTCACGTACAAAACCCTCGTACCTCGTTCGATTTGTAACATGTGAACAAGACCAGCGATCTCGATGCTTAGTTTCACACTAGTTTGTAGTGTTTTTGTTTTAAAGGCGTTTTCGTTCGCTTCCAGTACGTCTAAAATTGTCAGAACTGTTAAACCAGTGAAGGCGACCAAGCACATGGCTGTCACCAGTATTAACCGAAGTCGCCTTCTTCCCCGAGCAATCGTTGTAGGTGTTGATGGCGGACCGGCGCTTGAATCTGTTGGGGTTACCCTATTTGTCATCATAGTAAAAGACATTTACAATCTGTCGGAGAAAAAAAGTCAGAATGGACATTAAACAGCCCAGTTAATACTGGCCGAAACATGTTTTACCAGACTCACTTGCTAGCAATCACAAAGCAAAAGACGCGATTACAAAAATCTGGCAGTACCTGAATACCAAATGGCTCATCTAGACTTAAATAAATGCAACCAACAACTGATATTTCTAAGAAAAAAGCGCGAACTTCTTTAACTGTAAATTGTATATGTTCCTCAGTCACGTTGTCCTTTTCGCGTATATATTATTCTGAAAGGTGAAAACTTGTTTCTGAAAGGACCCGCTCTGGGATAATTGCATCTTCCACAAAAAGCTGACTTGAAATGCGTTTTGGCTTAAGAAATGGATAAGTGCTAAATCACGAATTTCGCTGTTGTCGTTAACGTAGAAAAGAATTATTTATGATAACGATTTTCAAGCCTTTGATTGACAAAGAGCCCATTTGATCAAAGAATTTCATGTCGGCTGCCTAGATCCTTTTAAACAACAGACATTCATCCTGCTGACTATAGAAAGTTCTCTTTGCTAATTTTTCATATTTTATTGCGAAACGCGACCAACTATACAAATAAACTGGATTAAAAAGGTTATACAGAGCATGCGCAGGATAGGATGCTTATCTTTGGGACCTACGAAGCACAAAATTACAAGCATGGAAGCAGATTACGGTTCACCATATTTAATTTTGAGAATTCAAAAGCTGTCATGCATGCAAATTGCCATTCTGACAAGATTTTGAATGTCTTAATCATGATTCTGTCTTTTTGGCTAATATTTCTTTTGTTAAACTACTTCTAGTGATTTTTTTTCTTTATGATAGTGAAATAATAAAGCACGTTTACGACAGGCTTTCCGCCATTCGTGTTGAAACATGATGCACATCAGCCAAGAAACTGCAGGTTTATACCTCAACAGCGGTGCTAAGGCACAGTTTTCCTAGTCGAGAAACGTGATTGTTAGAAACCACGTACAGTCAAAGATTAATCCGTTGGTACAATTTTTAAAGTAGGTTCAATTTCATAGGCGGAGTTTTCAAATGGGCTTTCGGTCGGAGATCTACAGAAAGCAGCCATTTGTGAATTAAATTTAGTCGAGAAACCAATTTGCTCTTTACTTTACAGAGTTTCATGGGAATAATCAATAATTCTGTTTCAACTGCAAATATTTAACGATTAACTAAAGACCTTCACAAAATTTTAAAGACGTTTACGTTGCTAATGGAGCCATCACAATTTGGTGTTAAAAATATTGCCTAACTGAAGGTAAAGGAAATGTTTTTTTCTTTAATAGGCTACTTTGCATATTGATATCCACCTGTTTTGCCTGTGTGATATATGACTTACTGTAGAGCAGGAAGGAGAAGCTGGAAGGCCAATTTATATTTGTCATATTATATTTTACATTATATTTGCCATTTTCAGTTTCATTGTCAAGTTAGCCCAAAACCCACACAACTTCAGTAGGTCTAGTTTTTTCACAGCGGAGGACATGAGGAGCTGTTATGTTGATCGCGCGAAGTTCCCTGTCACAAAATTTAGTAATTCTCAGGCATTGGCAATGCGACTCGATAATGCGACTCGATGTCCATCACAGAATTCGGTGCGAAAAAAATCGACCACAATTCAGATAGAAGTACAGAAGGAAAACTCAAGTGTCATGTCACATCTCAGAAACTGATATACTAGGTCGTTTTTGAATCGGCACTTGTTGGTAATCGTTGTATAAAAAGATTGCTATTCTACTTGTTAAACAACTGAAGTCAATTTTGTCACGACCAGAATTCAAACAGAAATATAAGGAACTTACTAATTCTTGAAATTAACGTCCAAATTTCTCTTCAGTCCGCGGATCGTATATGTTCTGCTCAGTACGGGCTAGTGATCTCGACCCATTTGAACGATTATGATACAGAAAAAACTATCATTAGGTGCCAATTCAATTTCATGGCTGTTCTTTGATCTGATTGGTGGAGCGAAAAGCAGCTGTAACTAGCTCTTTGATTTGTATATAGCAACGGCTGAAAACTTCAATTTATTTTTTCCGATCACTAATCCTTATTTTTCAAAAAGGACCGTCAGTTTCTAATCGAGCAGATGTTTATCAAAGGACTGTTTGTCTCAAGTCTTCCAAGCTGCTTACGAAAACAACCCGGGCTGTAGACTCGTAAGATTCAATATTTTCCCCATGGTTCTTCTTTATATAATAATCTACCCTAAACTGATCCAATAAATGTTTTTTTTTTTTATGGTTTTAACGTATGAATTTATTCTTGGGTAGGTAATAAATATAATAGTCAGGAAAATGTTCATATATCTTAATATATTCTTTGATTATCAGTCTCTTTAAAAAAAAAATCATGACCATTCATTGTTTGAAAGGGCAGATCCGCACGCTTTTATGTCGTTAAAATCAGAGATCCGCCATTAACATTTCTACTTAAATCAGTTTACCTCGCCTAAGTAAAAATTTTCGCTCGCTATTGTATGGGTAATCAAACGATTTTTCTAGTGCAATTTGAAATAAATAAGCACAAGTAAATATTCAAAGACGAAGAAAAAGTATACGAGCCGGTGGCCGAGTGCAATTTGTAGTCTTTGAAAAATTTACTAATGCTTACTTATTTTGAACTGCACTTCAAATCATTTGATCACCTATACAGAAACCAGAGAAACTCTTTGGCTCAGGCACTGATGATATTTTCTATTCCAAATTGCACGAGAAAAATCATTTGATTACTATACTTGTTAATAATGCACACGCAATTTAATTTCAACTTTCTGCTCTCAATTTCAACTTTCTGCACTGTTTGGGGTTAATGGCGTGCTCTCAGCCAATCAGCGTGCTGATATTTTCGCATGTATATTATTAACATAATTAAGCAGGTCTATTACATTAACATACAATTACATACGATGCCAGTTTTTGTGTAAAATCTAAATTTAAATGCTTGTTTTTTTGGTTGACTGACAGATTTGAATTTTCATATTTTATATTTTTGGATACCTTTAAACATCGTGCCCTTTATTTAGCATCATTACGCTAACTTTAACTATACAAAGTGCAATCGAAAACAAGCGATCGAATTTACGGGAAGAGGTTAAAGGAGGTCAAGGCTAATCCTATATGTGTTAGACAGATTAGCTTCATGTTTTTACCTAAGGCTTATTCATTTTGCTAAAAATGTACTGTAATATAAGGTTGTGTGAGCAAAGAAATATAAATAAAAATGGAAAATTATTAATAATAAAGGATTCAAAACTTCAGCAGGATGTAAATTTGATTTATGAACATTGCGTAAGAAAAGCAGCTAAAATCAATTTTAATGAGCTCTAATCCACTTCCATCCGTTTAATTCTATTCTTCTGCCAAAACGCTTTTTTCTTTTTTGTTCTGTGGGGTATTTTTGTTTGCAATGTTTTGTAGATATTTGGTATTATTATTTGGAAATTTGGAAAAAGAAAGTTTGATAATCAGCCTGGCTCGTGCAATGAGAGCCCGCAAGCCTTAGAGATCGGCGAAGTTGGTCAAGTGCAGCGATTGCACAATACAGCACAATAGCAATGTTGACAACACCTACAAAATTTCATTTTAAATTTTAAAGCGACATTGACAATGTCCCTTTTACAGTTAAAATTAAATTTTTAAATAACATAGGTTGGCTTTTAGAAACCAGTGTATTTTCAAACAAATAGTAGAAATAACAAGAAATACCGGCAAAAAGGGAGCTCGTGAATTTTGGTAACTTGCTATCAAATTTTTCGAACGGAAACAAGATAAAATTATGCTAATAACAGGGGAAACGATTAATAAACTTCAGGAGCTGTCTGAACTCGCTGTGAATATTATTATCCATATTTTTTGGGGGCTTAGGGTTTGTCAACCTTTCTTTTTTTTCATGCAAATAAGTGTTTTGTGCTACCAAGCCTTGTGTGAGTATTACATGTAACTCTCAAGCTTGTAATGTTTTTCACTTATATCTCAGGATAATATGCGACTCGTATGTATCCGCTTACGGCATTATCTGAGTTATATTCTACAACCTATCCACAGAGTTGTTTACAGCAGACCTTGAGGAAAAGGCGTGAAATTAAACATCGGTTTTTAAATACACAATCGAATCGTATATCGATTCGGCTCAGGTACATTTTTTTCGAAGCATTAGAAGAAGTCGATAGGGCTCAAACGAACAAATTTCATCCAGAGACATACAGAGGCTCCACAGAGGAGGTTGTATCCAAATTTAATACTTTTTCATTCGTAAATTACAGTCTTGTCTAATATGGCAATCAGTAAACTTTTCGCTTTTATTGGACGACAACTGTGGTCTCACTCATTCGCCTTTTGACTGATGTTCCTCTCAACTGTTAAATTTTTCCCTCAAGCTTTAAATTTTGTTTACATAACATGAAAGTTAGCGTTATTGAAACGCAGTTCTTTCTGTTCACCTGTATCTGTTAGCCTATTTTTTTCCCTGAATATACTGCAGCTTGCGGTTGCCAGTTGTGTCTGTCGTATATGACAAAATTAAACGGTGACTTTGGAGATTTAGCAATAACGTTTTGCTATGTGGTGCAATGACTGACTTTAAGACAGAGTAGTTAATTAAGGATTCGAACATAAGTTATCTACAAAAAGGCAACCCAATGTTAAGATAGCCTTGCAATGTTGGGCCGCAAAGAACTCTCATTTGCCATTTTTAAATCCAGCTGGAAAGAATAATTCAGTAGTGCCAGGTTTTGGTATATGGAGGTTGCTTAAAAAATTAATTTTAATCTATGCCCTAGTGAATCGGTCTTACCTGATCGCGTATGTTCAACTTCAGGCCCGAAGAGGAACTTTCAAAACACACCGTAGCAAATGCTCGCTTAAGCAAAACCGTTTATCTAACTAGGCACTATATATTTTCGGCTACATCCAACGAACATGTTTTCCAGTCTATATCCATGTGACAAGTTACTGCACACTTTCCGTTCTTGTTTTAATTTAAATAACAACTTTTATTTGCTTCTGTCAGTAGGAAAAACGTCAAGCTAGTTTTAGAACGGATAGGTCAAGTAGCAAAGGTTGCCACTTGAAAGCTACGGCTAAAAAGTTTCGAAATCGATACGATATATAGTTAATTAAGTTTTTCTGTCAACCAACAAAAGAAGGTCATTTTTTTACTGTCAAAGGAGGGCCTTTTACTTTATCATAAGTGGTCCAATATGGATGAAAATTAAATTGTCAACGATGCATTTTTCCCGTTCCTTTTCGTAGGACATGCGCCCACCACGTGACCTGCAAACAACTGCCAACAAATAATGGTCTGCTCATGCGTAGTACCGTCTACATGTGTTTAATATTCTGCTCATGCGTAATTGAAACCACGCTCTTGTTTGAAGGCTGGCAGATCGCTTCCCTGGGCTGTCAGGTAATCGAAACAATTATTGATACAATTATTGAATTCGGTCATCGCAAAATATCGTGATTTGTCAGTGTCTTGCAGATTAATTATTAGACCTCAGCCTTCGGATTCCGCAAATAACTGATCTGCTCGCCACTGACAAATCACGATATTTTGCTCAACCTTCTCCAATAATTGCTAATTGTAAATCGCCAAAAGGAAGTCTTTATTGGGCTTAACAGTTTAAGGTCCAAGTGAAGAAAATTATCATTAACTGACAGGTGAGGGTAATATTTTTACTGTCGACGCTCGCGAGCTGTAGGAAACGATTAAAAAAGAGACGGTTAGGGGCGCGTCATCTTAAGTGTAGCCCTCGTGGGGAGGGGGTAGGGTACTTGAGTGAACATTGGGTATGCGCCGCTGACCTCCAAGAATCAACCCCAACATTTTTCTTTTTTTTACGACAGAGCTCTTTTGATTTCCAATGAGGCAGTCCGGTTGAAAATGTGCGACCCCATTCTAATAACTGCGCTCTTAAAAATGCAACTCCATTACAGTCAATCCAGTGGTGAAAATGTTACTCCATTACGTTTCACATTTTGGTGGCCTATTGCTTGGAAGGTCCCCCCGGGACTGCAGCTTATAATTCCAGGCTTTCGGGTACCTACCGTTCCCAAGCAAAGCAAAGACCTAATACAAACTTGCAACATTGCGGTCTGGTGAGGCAAATTATTTTAGACACCTTGTTTTCCGTGTCACTTCTCAAAGGAAGTCAGGGTTTTCGCGTGATTTTTGTAAAGCTCCTCAACACAGCAAGACGGTTTGTTCAAAGTGCGTGAACAAAGTGCACGCAAGACAGTACAGTGTTTAACCACCTCAAAGTTCGTCAAAAATACTCCGCTACTCGTCATATTGTTAACACTCTTCTCAGCGTTTGGAAATGTTGTCAGACACGGTCTTTCGTATTTGCTATATTACTTTTTAAAAGAACTCTTACAGCACACTCGTTCACTTCACTTTACATTGAGAAATCGACACCTATGTTGTTATCTCATGAATCTTTTATTCACTTAAACTATGAGCAGACTTGAAAGCTTGTAAGGAAAGTCGGCTTGAGCACATTGTTGGACAAATGACTCAATTTGTGTTTGTGCGATATACTTTGTGACATGTCCTTGTGAAAAGCTTCATCTATGCAACGTACCACGGTGATGAATTCAGGTTAATGATGCTTTTTCTTGTCCTTTCTGCCCTTCTTCTCGTCGCTGATTTTCTTGCTTTTTGACGATTCCTTCTTCTCCTCGCCTTTCTTAAATTTGCCACAAGGGGAACCTCCACAAGAGGTACCAGGATATTGTGGGGGATATGGTTGCTGGGGGTATGGTTGCTGGGGATAGGGTTGCTGAGCGGGATAGGGTTGCTGAGCGGGGTAGGGTTGCTGAGCGGGATATGGTGGGGGGTATGGTTGCTGGGGGTACGGTTGCTGGGGATATGGATATTGACCTCCACAACCACCGCAGTCTTTTCCTTTCCCTGTGGTACAAATTCAAAATTAAATTTTACATTATTAACGAAACGTAAATTGCTCATGATTATTTATCACTATCACTGAATATATTGATCAACACCAAGGCTGGATAACGATATCCACCAGATAAATAACTATAGTCTTTTTTTAGGCTGCATCTGATGGGTAGGATCATTCATCCTTTTAACAGCAGAGACAAGCATGAACGACTCAGAAAGTTATGAGAGTTTCTAGTTGATTTCATCTCTGTAACTTTATACTTGTTTTGGTTTTGCTTATTTTAGACTGAACTCTAGAAGTGATCAAGAGCAAAACCAAAATGAAGACTTTTTTGTATGGTGTTTGGGAGAACTCTTAAAAGCTGTGAACACTCGTGTTTCTATTAAAAGCAATTAGATTATGAGCTTGATCGAGATTTCTATTTAAACAATAGAATGTTTCTGTCGAGGAACTATCGGCTGATAGTTGCCCCGCGAAAATTGATGTTCTTAAAACAAATATTTGCCCTAGAAGAGAAGCTTCGAGGGCAACTATCAAACCGATAGTTCCGAGACATAAACACTCTATTGACTTTATTGTTCACCACTAAATGTTCTTCTGTACGCCAGTTCAAAAATCATATTGAATTATTTTCAACTGTTTTAGAAGAAAGCCGTGAAAGCCAAATGTAAAATTTAGAAAGGATAATAAAAAAAACCCACTTAATACAATTTCACTTGTTTATTCTTTTATAAGCTCGCTTGTTTACAGAAAATTTCTCACGGAGTATTATCCATCCTGGTAATTTCCTCGGACGGGCACTTTGGGCTGCTAGTGTCTCTCCGCGGATGATTACTATCGCGTCACGTGATCAATTTAAACCAATAAGAATCGGAGAAAATGTAGTGGTGAACTATAAGGGCTCATAGCGTCTCTCTGCCGATGAACACTATCGCGTCACGTGATCAGTTTAAATCAATAAGAATCGGAGAAAATTTAGTGGGGAACTATCACGCATAGAAATCGAGAGCGAATAATCTAATTGTTTTAGTATAAATCTACCAGTCGTTCAAAACTTTATTTAAATCCTCTGCACAGACACCTCGAAAACTTAAAGAAGCGGCCGTCATTTTGTGAACAAACGCACACTGCTTCGCTACTCACTATTTATAACACAATAAATAGTGAGTAGCGTAGCCAATCAGAAAACAGCATTCGTGATAGAACACTAGTACTGATTTGTACTAAAACTTGATAGAAACATGGTACATGTTTGCTAATTCTTAAGTAATGTTATATATGTAATAATATAAAAATGTTAATAAGCATGTCATTATCATTATTTTTTATTATTATCGTTATTATAATTTGAATGAGCTCAGTAACGAATTATATTTTATTATTAAAATTATTATCATTATTATTATTACTATTATTATACAATTATTAAAAATATTATTATTATTATTATTATTACTATTATTACTATAATAATTATTATTATTATCATTATTATAGGAAGGTTACATTAGTTAGTAACCTGTTTGAGCAACCATATTAGGGGATTTTGTTGGGGTTTAACTAAAAGCAAACTAATTTCCGGATGGCTATGCCTTTTTTTCCCAATATTTCATTTCCTGTGATATTATTATACCCCCCCCCCCCCCCCCCTGGATGGGATGCTAGTCCATCGCAGGTTAGTCTTGTCAGGCTAACCAAACAATTTGCCGGTAACCATTTATACTGCTGGGTGCGTGGAGTGAGGCACTGCGAGAGTAAAGTGTCTTGCCTGAGAATACAACACAACATTCTCGAAGAGAGGAGAGCTCGAAGAGCCTAGAACCCGGTTCGCTCAACCCAGAGTCCATTCCAAGAGTCATTCCCACAGTCCTACCCGTTACAGTATCAATACAATAACGAAACATGTCCCGTGAACTGTGGAAAAATCGTCATCTTGTCTAGCTTGACACATGCTGCTTGACACATGCTTAAATTCTCAGAATTACGATTAAGAAAAAGATGCGGCAATCAGAAAAGAGGATTTGAATTTCAAACTTGTGACTTCAAAAGTGAAGTACGATCTTTGTCT
The DNA here is from genome assembly GCF_042242905.1 of Orbicella faveolata. Taxonomy (NCBI): domain Eukaryota; kingdom Metazoa; phylum Cnidaria; class Anthozoa; order Scleractinia; family Merulinidae; genus Orbicella; species Orbicella faveolata. The sequence goes on from NW_028301540.1 coordinate 31,290,507, forward strand.
GTGTAAAAAGGTTTTATTTATTTACAGTTCTCTTTTATCGCTCCACGGTGTGAACTATATTAGAACAATAGCTGCACCGGTAACCCTTTGTTCTCCTCGCGATTTATTTCGTCACTTCGTATGACTCATGATTTATGTGATGTCCAAGAAGTCAATTTGAAGAAGCGAAATTTTCCGTGAAAATTTCAAACGTCGCAGTAATTCTATAGCTTACTGGCCGGTAACCCGTTTCTTTTTTGTGAAATTTTTCTGGGCGTGCAGGTTGTTCGGTTGAACACGCTGTTCATTACAAGCACCACCTACATGGACTGTATCAGGCCGTCGGTTCGCCATCATCATTAATTTCACTTTTAATTTTCTCGGTCAACTTGATTCTTAGAACATTTTCAGCTTAATTTGCGTTTTTCGCGGACCGACTGAGCTTTGAACTCTTTAAATAATCACAGAGAAGTTAAAGAGAAATCATTTACCGCAAAATTTGACGTCTGTACGTACCTGCGCCAGATCCACTCCCTGACCCAGATGAATCCTCTACATTCTGTTCCTCCTGTTCGCCAACGTTATCCTCGGATTCGTGTTTGTGGTCAGCTGCCGCGATGGGCTTTCCTTCTGTTAGCGTTACAAACATCACCACAGCCATAAGGCAAGCAATTAACAGTAGATATCCCCTCATGTTAGCCCCTGAATGTATTAACAACGAGATCAAAATAGTTAGTAAAGGGCATCATTTTCATGAACTGTTTTCTTCATATTCTACCATAAATTTAGCTTTAAGGGAAGAGAAATTACATCAGTTGATTCCTTCTCTTTTCGATATTGTTATCAAATGCGATTCTGGTTGAGAGCTCTGAAAACAAAAATATTGTAGCTAATGTACAAAATAGCTAATGTCAATTTTTAACTCGACAGGAAGTAAATTGATATTAATTTGGCACGGGATTCTACTTTGAAAAATAATAAAAAAAGAACTTTACCTTCTTTAGATTCGTTGCTCTTTGACCGTCACCCGCTAAATAAAATTGAACCGACTTCTGGGGGGCAACGAGTAACTATATGGAAAAGCTCTGAATTATTTAATAATGATGAAACGGGTTAGATTTTTGCCATCACAGAGCTCATTGGTAACCAGGCACAATAACCCAGTCCTTTAGAAAAACTTGCACTTAAAACTTTTCTGGTATCTGGTAAATTCTTTATTCAAAATATGTGAAAGAATGCATTCTAAAACTCCTCTAATTTTATTCATTGAGGTTTTCTTGGTATATTTGCATTGAAACCCTGGAAAACATAAAAATTATGTCACGCCCAACAAAAATGTGACCAAATCCATTTTGTTTTCAAAACAATAGTTATCCTGCTAAAATTTAATATTCCAAATAGCGTCAGCGTCTGTGTGCTAGGTCAAGCGCGACCAGATGTTTGGTGAACCCCCTTACAGTAAAACGCTTTTAAGGGTCAACAAAAAATGTTCCTGTTTTGGGGGGAATCTTCACGCCTCAAACTTGCCAATTTCAAAGATTTATTTTAGTGTCCGTCGCAGAATAAAGATAGGGAGTTAAGAAAACCACGACGGCAACGGCACCGGGAACGTCGCTTAACAAAAGGTTTAGCGAGCAGAACAATGGCTGTGCGCGTGCGTTATAATTCCTGGTACATTTCTTTGGCATCCTCTGCACAACAACAACGTGAAATTACCATTTCTGCGTTGTTTGGCGAACGTGAACCACAACGGCTAATGTTTTAAATTTCTATTCCAAATTTATCGCTGTGTTCCAGATTTAGTTTCATTATAGTTTTGACAGTGATAAACAAAGTCAATGAAGTTAGAGAGTCGCGAGATTCGTAGGTAAAATATAAATTCATTTTTAATTGAAGTTGTCCTCTGCGTCACCGTCGTGGGTAGTTTAACTCCATCGTGTTATGTAGGCGGCTTTGCTTTATTTGTTTCCACCTGCACAAAGCTCTCCGTGATCTTCGCTTTACGGAAATGTATCCCAAAAACATCGTATTTTTCGAGGGAGATACCTAATTTACAACGCATTCACTAGGATTGTGATTTCAAGAAGGTCTACTATATGAAACTGCTTTCACTACGAAGAGACCTTTTCAACTTGAGCAGTTTGTTTTCCCATTACACCACAGGATATTCTCTAGAGAAGTGTTCTTTTATCCATCTGAAAATTGTTCCTTTATATACGCGCGAACATTTGAAAATTTCAATGCAAGAATTCTCATAAGTATCGTCACATGGTCTGAGATGGGGCAACAAAACGCCCAAGCTCTTAAAAAGGTCTGTTCAGTTTAAACCCCCATAGAATAGTGACACCTGCTTGCATTCGTTTAGTTAGTTTGTCAAGAAGAAGTATCCATGCAATAGATTACAAAGAGTCCGTATATAATAGATATATATGGAGAATTTTCACATTTTTTTCTTTTTTCTTTTTGGAACATTGATACGGTCTAGAAAAAGGTCTTGTGAGTAGATTTATTGCTGAATAAAGTCCTTAGAAAGAAAAGCTTTCGAAAAATGTTTCAGTTTTAATTGCTCAAGAGGTAAATTCGAAACCAGTTTGTTGATCTTACTTGGACAGTCAACCTGTTGTAATGGATTCTTAAGAAAGAGAACAGTTTTCACGACGTAATACTCTTAATTTTTAACCTAACTAGTAATGTTTTGCGCCCTTATTGGTTTAAATCTCAAGGGACTTCTAATTTGGCTGTCAACAGTTTGGAGCTACGCTTCCTCATATAAAGTGCTTTGCTATGTTTTAAATAGCATCAACAAATTTCATTTGTGTGTAAATATCGATCCATATGCTAAGTTAACATATCAGTTGGATACTTTAGTCAGTTTCCTTTATCGATCGCAAAATTATCGCGGCAATTCCAGAAGCTGAGAGGCCCACATTTGTGAATCTTCGAAGGGATTATTTGGTCGATTTTTGTTCATTTTGTAAAGTTTTCTGGTATTTAGCACTACTGCGTTGAATGAGAACGCTTAGTATAGATCGAGAAACAAAAGTGTTGTAAATAAAACTGAAAACTTGTTGAAAATATCCTGCCTCGTTCTCATGGCCCTTTCCCATGGGAAAGAGGCTGAGAAATCCCGACCAGCGAGAGGCTAACCAGTTAGCTATTTGCAATGCGTGGAGGAGTTGAATTCGGGATCATCGAGCTAGGCCACGCGTCCTCCTCGGGGTGACGGCCTGGAGGCCTGGGATCGGGGAGGCCGTGAAGGCCAGGGAGGAAGCCGTACAGGAACTAAACTAGACTACTATATCATCGCAAAAACAAACGTTTGGCTGAGAAGTGGCACCAACACTATTTTGTCAGTAGCTTTGAATGATCACCACACGTTTAAAATTATTGAAACCATTTTCTATATGACACTTTTTAATTATCGCTTTTCAAAAACTAAAGAAATCGATTAATGCTTATTTGCAACATTAATACGTTGTTCGCTTGGTTTTCGTCAATTGTACATTGACGCTGGTATTCCCAAAAGATGGGTTGATCTAATATTAGTGCGAAGGAATCCAGACCGAGAGGTCTGCTTACCAGCGCTTGTATTGGTGGAACTTTTCTCTGAGGCTCCGTCCACATTACGCCTGAGGTTAGGCCTGCCGTCCACACTGATCCGTCATGAAATCGCGAAAACGCTCTTCATACTGGAGAAATTTGAAAACGCCGGCTTTTCGTTTTCGTGTGGACGGAAACTCCTTTTGAATACGGAGCTTTTCGAAAACGATGACGTCACGATAATCAAGTGATTTCCCTAACGGTGTTTTCTGCAAACACAAGTCCAAAATGACCGGTGATTGTTCCTTTTTTAAATTCCTCCGGCGTAGAGTGGTACCTCTGTTTTCAAATCGTAGTGTGGATGAGGTGTTTGATGGGAGGCTTGTCTCGAGGCTTATCTGGAAACTCGTGGTACGGTAACGAGAAAGAATTGTGAAACAAGTCTACTCGTACATTAAAAAGAACTTAAAAATAATTTCGTGTTACTTTTTGACGGAATTACGTTAATCTTTGGAACAGAGTGATTAGAAGCCAAACCGCGACGCGACGTTCTAATTACAGTCTGCGGAGCGCGCTAAAAGGTCTTTGTAACGTAATCAATTAGTTGATCGTAATAGGGCAAATTATTGACACGGAGGCGTGGTCGAAACGATACTGTCATTTTCTATTTAAGTTTTCGAGAAAATTTCGCCGAAATGCCGACATTTGTAGAGTTAGAACAACTTCTAGACATTGCGCTCACAAGTCCAGATGTAGGAACGGTGAATTTTAACATTTTGCGCGTGTTTCTGCACGAAATCTTACAACACCTCAACATTGGAAATAAGATTATAGACATCGATGCCATCGCTAGTGAACTGAAATCTGCGTACGACTTCATCAAGGATGGGTATGTGGAAGTTAGTCACGCTAAGTCTCCATCACCGGTCAGGCCAAGCACTGAACCAGCTAGAAGACCACAAGTTGAGTCAACGGTGAGGGCGCAAACTGAGCCAGCAGAGAGAGACAAGCCACAAATCAAAGCCGCTGACAGACCACGAATTGAAGTTGAAACAGGGCAGGAGGGACATCTGGAGGTAGAGCAAGGTGGAGAGGAACAGTCGCAAGTTATGGTGGTAGAAAGTAAGCCCTCAGAGTCTCTGGTGGTGCCGGAAAGAAATTTGTCTCCACTGCCGTCACCAAAGTTAGAAGGGATTTCAGTCAAAGAGTCTCCAGCCGCATCTCGGAGTGCCGTGATGTTGTTAGGGAGATCAGATTCCCTAAAAAGCCTGAAGAAGAGAGTTTCAGAACTTCAAGAACGGGTGGAATTCCTCGAGTCTCAACCTGCCAACACTACAACAGATCCTGTGAGATCCGCAGCTTCTTTGGTGCGGAAAGAAAGCAAGACGCCCGCTCATGACTTCGTGGAATTAATCAACATTAAGCGAAAGGTCGAAGCCTCCGAGAATTCTCTGGAAGGTTTAACAGAGATGGTCGATGCTCTAACGTCCGATGTGAACGAACTGAAAGAAAATTTGCGGAATGAACCGAAAGGAAGTTTTGATGATATGCGCTCCGATATTGAAGAGCTGAGAAAAACCCTGAACGCCACGAAAGGGGGCAATGATAAACAAGATGGAGGGCAAGGAAAACAGCTGGCAAAACTGGAAGATAACGAGGCAAGGATGGATGGGATAGAAAATATGCTTGCAAATCTAAAGGAGGACATGGGCGAACTTACGAAAAAAGCGGCGGCAGTGAGTGACGAAGAAGCGGCAACAGATCTGCCAGAGGCAGTTTCTGAAGCTCTGCAAACACTCGACAAGCACGAGGAACAACTGCAAGAATTGGAAACTCAAATTCGTGAATTAAAAGGGGAACTTAAAGAAGCAGACGAGAAGTCAAGCGAGGTGGGGCAAGCTACTAATGACACTTTGGCTACACTTGAAGTGTGCAAAGTGCGATTCAACGACATCGAAGACAAGCTAGCGGTTTTCGAGAAGGAGCTAAAGAGCGAAAGATCTCTTATCGAAGACAATGAAATGCAGATTCATCAGCTGAAGAACACTTGGATGCTGATGAAACGCGATAGTTTAGAGCGAACGAACGAGGAGGCAGAAAAGAAACAAGGTAGGGAATATCCATTTCCGTGAAATATTCGTCCTATCAAATATTTTCCCTCGTGCGCGATTGGTCTAAACGCGTCACCTGACTGGTTATCCCCCAGCTAAAATTGGGGAATATCCGAGTGATATCCCTCAGTTTTCAAAACTGCGCGCGTTGAGAATAATTTTTTGAAGGATAATAAATACAATAGCCCCCATTTGGCGCGGAAATATGATCGGATATTTGTCCTTGGACATTATTTGTTCCTCAAAGTTCACAGTTTTCCTCGAACTACGCTCTCAGAAAACTGTTCGCTTCTCGGAAGAGATAATATCCGCGGACACTGAGATATCGGAGCAAATTTTCGCGCCAAATGGGGGGCTCTCATTTATATGACCGTTGTATGCGATAGTAAGTTCTTGTCATAATGTGTAGGGTCCGTTATTACAACTGAACCGTGCACGGGTACTGACAGTGTTTCTTATCTTAACTGAATGGTTTTTACTAATGCAGCTCTGCTAAACATCCAGTTTCTCGCTCACGTGATAGCTCTGTCCTACCACAGAAAAATACCAAGGTTTTTTTGTTTCACGGTTTTGCGTTTCATTCTAGAAGAAGAAAAAGTTGTCGCTGAGGTGGAAACTCCAGCTCACAGGCAAGCCTCGCATACCGTCGACCGTGGTGAACTGAGCCTGATTCGAAGCATGATATTTGACTTACAAGAAGAGAAAGACAAACTGAGGGAGGCCGACATTCGTTTGAGTGACGAACTCTACAAAAAGCAAAGACACCTCGATGAACTTTATAATTTGGTTGACGAACTGAGAGACGTTAAGGCGGATAAAGAACTCCTTAGCATGGGCTTTGAGTTGAAAGCTGACAAAAGAGAAGTGGATGCAAAGATTGGAAGGGAAGACTTCGAGCACTACATGAGTCTTGTTGATCAGTCCTTGCGAGACTTGCTGCAGAGATTAGACGGCCATGTGAGTAAGTTCTAATAATACAAGCTGAGTGCAGTTAAGCTTCTTACAAGAAGACGTCTTAGCTAGGGAACGTGTCTAAGTGCCTTTACAGGAGCTCTGGAATATCACTGGCTGGGCTATAGATTAACTAACCTTTTGGTATAATCAGGAAGCCTGTTTCTTTTCACCGATATGTAGAAAGCCTGAAAAAATGCGAAGCTGCGAAGAAATTCGGTCGGTCGATTGGTCAGTCAGTCGGTCAGTCGGTCGGTCGGTCAGTCGGTTTGCGGGTCCGTCGATCGGTCGGTCCTTCGGTCGGTCAGTCAGTCATATTCTTCAAATGAAGGTTCTTATTTTAGTCCACCAACAAAACTCTTTTCTGCATTCAGGAGGATGCACTAAAACACGCACTGGAAGGAGTCAACTTAAACGTCGGCAGAAAACTCGACAAAGAAGAAGTGGAACCATTGAAACATTACCTTGAAGCGCGCATGGAATCTATGAAGCCTAAACCGGTGGAAAAACCGCCGCCGGAAGAGTCTGCTGCAGGCATCCGTAAACAGTTCTTGGTAAATCACAACTGTATATCATGTGACCGCCCTGTTCAGTATGCCAAGGAGGAGGCCTTCCCTCCATTACCCACAATTCATTCTTTGCCGGGATCAAAGTCGAGCCGTCCCTACACCACGTTCGAGCTGGAACAGATACGTCAGCACATGCTTCGGGGAGAACTGGGTGTTGGTAAGGAAAGATTTGAGCTGTTGGAGAGGCAGCGAACCAAGCTACAGAAGGAAGTTTTACGACTCAGGTTGGCATTTTCTCCATATCATTTTCCACACACCAAATATGAAATGGCCATAGAAATTAATTGTGTTCACTTCACAATTTACTGATATACGTTTTGGATTCATCATTCGAGTCAGATTTCTGATTGTCCATGCCTTTATATTGTTAAAATTCTTATATTCTGGTTCTTTTCATGTTTGTTAGTGGAGCACGCAATCTTCAAGAGCTAGCTGAGGTGACCGCGAGAGCGTGTGGTGGTATTCACACCCTCACCTACCCCCACAGTCAAGCTGTTGTCCGTGGCCTTCAGCTGAACGGCGAGTTCGACTTCCTTGTGCCGCAGAAAGACTTTAAACCGGTGGATATCCTTGGACAGGACGGGCACATCTATAAAGGACTACTTGATAGCCTCCCACCGACTCTTCCTCGCATTCCACAAAAGAACAAGTCTCCTGGGATGAAAAATCCCCCACGAAATCTACGGCGGAGTACGACCCCAACATCAGCAAATGTCCAAAAATCTGTGGCTGACGAAATGGAAAGTGCATAATTTGATTTCTTGCAGTTGTGTTTTCTTTTTTCTTTTTTTTTTTTTTCCTTTGGATTAAAATTGGATTTTCGATGAGAAATATTTTTCAGTCCTGTTGCGGTTGTCTCGGTTTGTAACGACCAGTGTTTTGTCTTATTCTGCAAAAGCAACTACGCGCAGAAACTTAGACTCCCAGGAAAATTATCCTTGAAACCTAAAAGGGCAAAATATATGAACGCACCAATTTTGTTTATAACAGTCAACGAAGTTACAGTGAAATCGACGTCTTTGCCTGTTCTTGCTTAGCAGTTGAATGGCGAGTAATAAATTCTTCTCCGATGCTGCTCTTTGCGTTTCTCATTCTTGTTTCATTTCATTGCTTGTGCGCTGTAAACGCTTGCAGTGGGCGGGACCCTTATATCATAGAGGCATTCGTGGATAGACTCATTGCAGTACAGCGGGAAGTCCCACGATTCGTTAACAGCTGTTTTGTTGCTCGTTCAACCATCGTGTGCAAAACTGTTCACGGTAAAAGGCTCATTTCAGCACAATCATTTTATCAATATCGGGAGTAATATTAACATCAATGGTTCTTCTTTCGCTTGGTCCGTCGTGCGTGACAGGAACGAAAACCGCGCGAATCTCGCGCGGCCATTTTTCCCTCGAGGTTTATTTACGGTCACGCTCGACGGACCAAGCGAAAGAGGACCCACTCATAGTCTACACCAATAAGTACAGCTGTTTCACCAGAAATCTGAAAGAATGGGCCTCCTTACCGACTCATATAATAGATCAGCCTAATGTTGACGCCTGTGAATTATTTTGAAAATTTAAAAAGCGCGATAAAAAGCGTAGAAAAGCACTTGGGCTTGGCCCCTCACATAATAAATATCAACTGTTCGATATATTAAATTGTCCAGAATAAATGTTCATTGAGTTCATAATATCTTATATTAACGATGGTAGCTCGTTTTTTTTGGAGGGGGGTTGGGGGCAAAAAGGGGGATTCCCAGGCGGACAGAGGCAGCGCACAGGTGGTGATGGCCAATGTGAGTTCGATTTTTCATCTTGAATTTATTGTTCCTGTGTTGCTTTTAGTGGGAATTTTAAAATTTACAAAAATTGATGTTCAGCAGGTTTTGACAACTGGATTGTGCGGGTTATGACCTTCCTTCAAAATTTTCAGCGAAAAATTAACCGCCTCATAACCCTGGGTTAGAGAACCCATTGAAATAACATCGACATGTGGCCCGAAATATTGCGCAATGCTTTCCATTTTAACACCGCCGCTTCCTTCAATCAAGAGATGTGAAAATTCTTGCTTTAATACATCAGCAGCCTTGTGAAGCGCTTCAGGTTCAAAGTTATCCAGCATAACGATGTCGGCTCCGGCAGTGGCAGCTTCTCTCGCTTCGTCGATACTGCGGCACTCGACTTCAATTTTAATGGAGAATCCTCCAACCTTCCTCGCATCTTGCACCGCTTGCTTGACGCTTCCCGCAGTCCAGATGTGATTATCTTTGAGCATGATCATGGAGGACAGGTCGTAGCGATGCGTCGAAACTCCACCAACGAGAATAGCGTATTTTTCCACCGTGCGAAAACCTGGGGTGGTTTTCCGAGTTCCCGCTATTTCGCCCTGCCATTTATGTTCCTGTTTAAGATTTGCCAATGTTCTAGCTTTTGTCGCGATGCCACTTGCTCTTGCGATGCAATTCAAGGCGACTCTCTCTCCTAACAGGATCTTGTTAACTTTCCCAGTTACTTTTGCCACTGTAGTCGCAGGTTCTACTTGCGCCCCTTCTGAAAACACCCATTCCACTTTGCAACCCAACTCGTGGAATATTGCGTCGAAAAAAGGCACGCCTGCTAAGACACCTCTCGATTTGCACAGCAAAACTGCAGTCTCCTCGCTTTCTCCTACAACAAAACCACCGTAATCGAAATTTGGAGTGTCTTCGGCAAGCCACTGCAGTACATGTTGCCGTAGAGAAACTGGATGGAGAAGAAACTTAAGCCTGCTGTCCGCCATTTTGGTTAGCTTGGTTACTAAGCATATATGCCAGGTTACAAAGCTAAATACCTCCCATGATTCTAAGCGGGATTTAAAAAACAACAAAATGGTGAACGGAGGGAAGGCTTCGAGGGAATTATTTATTTTTAATATTTTCGGTGTTTACGTCTCGCTAGTGCATCCATACTTCAACGCAGAGGAGATTTATGGTGTAACGTATGGATTTGAGATTTCAAGCGTGCCTGTTCTTCTAAAGGAGGTAAGTTTTCAAACTTTTCCCCTCCGCCAATGAAGTAACGCAACGTTATTTCTTTGACTAAGGAGCGGGCACCTGCGGCTTGGAATAGGAAAAGATAATCACAAGACTTTTTTTTGTTGTTTGTTAATTGTAGGAAGGATTCCTTATGTGCAAGATAAACACGTTTAACAGCAATTTTAGCGTAGATTACCGGTTCTTAATTAGTTTCATTAAAAGCTTGCACAGTAATTTCGATTTCTTGTTTAATTTGAAGAACTTTGCAATCTTGTTTATGCATTGTTTACAGTTTACACTTGTGGTGTTTTGAATGATGCAGAATTACTACTGTAAACCTCTCTAAGATAACGAGGGATGAACCATTAAATTTTTGATTGTGGGGTTAGGCAAACAGAAGTTCCTGCACAGGAAAAATGGCCGGTATAAGAGGAATTGACAGTAACTTGTGAACAACTTGTGAATCTTAGCTAGCCTAGGATAGCATTTTGCTTTGACTAATGAGAGACCCTTCTGTTAATTTGGCAAACTCATTGAACATCATGCATTCACAAGTTACTCACAAGTTACAGTGTACTGTGTTAGCCCTGGTTGTTCAAAGGCTGGATAACGCTATCCACTGGGTGAATCGCTATCCAGTGAATTAGGGTTAACAAAACAAACCACACTATCCACTGGAAATTGATTTATCCAGTGGATGCCGTTATCCACGTTTTGAACAACCCAGGCCAGAAATTTAGTGATGGGCATATAGTAATACCTGTATTAAGCGGACCCCACATTAAACTAAATTTAATTTTCTTCCCACATTTACTGTGAAATAAGCCTGCATTCAGCAGGCACCTCTGTTAAGCGGACGCAGACACCAGTATTGAGCCATTTTGTTGCACAAAACTTGCAATAACCAGAAACTTCAAGGGCTCTACTTCTAAAGGTTCAGCTGAGACTCCTTTAATAACATTGTTCAGTGATGTCGTTTTAAAGCTAAGTGATTATTCCAGATTGATACATTGACTGACTGAACATCGTACTACAAGCAGTCTTAGCTAGTCTTTAATCTTACATTGTGTTATACTATGTTACAAAAGGGTTAATAATTAATTATTATTGCACAGCATATTAGAACCTGTTTTGAGCAGACACTCTGTATTAAGCGGACACCAGTGAGGGTCCCAAGGGTGTTTGCTTAATACAGGTTTCACTGTAGCTACATGTACAAGTACAGTATCCACAGTTTGGAACCACTATCTTGGCCATTTTTTTTGCTTCCCTTGTGTGTTTGAGTTGGTAGTAAGGAAATAGAGGTTTCTGTGCATCTAATCAGTACAAAAAATTTTGAATTGAATATCAAAATACACTTGAAAACAAAAGTGTTGGTGGATGTTATTTGTTTTAGCCTGGGAACACAGATGGATTTATGGCTTTTGTTTCATGGTAAAGTGAAACAGAAGCCATGAATCCATCTGTGTTGACAGGCTGTCCAGGTCTGTCCAGTTCATGGAATTTATTATGTGTTGTCTTGCTCACTGCAGAGTCCAGATCTTGGCAATACACTGCTGTTATCATCCAAGCATGGACAACAATACCAGTGTGTTCTGCCACAGCTGGAGAATTTAGAGAAAAAGAATGACGAAAACCAACAAATAACTAAAGATGAAATCCCACAGCTTTTAGAACCAATGAAGAAAAAATGTTTATATAATGTAAGTCCATATTGTGTTTGGTGTTTAAGCTAATTTACAGGGCAGGGTTGTTTGAAAGCTAGTAAATACTAACTCAAGATTAAAAGTTAACTGAAGTATTATTTTGCACTGCCTAGTCTTTGTGAAGTTTGGGATTATTCAAACTCAAAACTGAAGGACAAACAACATATAAATGGAAAACCTTACCAAAAAGTCACAAAAAAAATCTGACTTTTTAACTCCTGGGTTTGCTTACTTGGACTTTAAACAACCCAGCCCTGGTTATAACCCATCAAATATTTTTGCTAGAACATGATTCAAGGTCAAAATCAATATGTTATGTAACATGGTGTCAGCTAACTAACTTAGTTGGTGATATGTGAGGTCATACATTTATATCATTTTGCTCATCTGCTCTCTTACTTCTAACTCTTTTCTTTTTTCCTAGAATAAAGGTTGGTGGACTTATGAAGTATGTTTTGGGAAGGGCATTTACCAGTATCACAAAGAAGGTACTTTTCAGTGATAATTATGCATTATTTCTCTTTCAATTATTTTAAAAATTTAAACTAGTGTCACAGGGGAGAAGTACATTTTGCTTTACTTGCGGTTTTCTTTTCTTTCAGGACAAGAAGTTGTTGGAGATAAAATAACTCTAGGAGTATTTAGTAATGAAACAGACTGGAGTCAAGAAAAAATAGACATAAAAGTAAGACAAACTGATTTTATGGACTTTTTTTAAGTATGCCTTCTAGTTGAATTAAAGTTATTGATCGTAACTATATAGATCTTGTAATTTATGATCTACATGTAAACATTAAATAATGCAATATTTAATTATATGATCTTTGTATATATCTATTTCAAGTTACTAATAAAAAATATAAAAATAAAAAAGACAAATAAATTATAACATCATTTATTATTTCATTACTATTTTCCTGAAGACACATGTTTTGTGTGTAGCGCAGTTTTCATGTGAGTGTCGAAAGTAATCAGACAGTTAGTTTGGTTTTGGTTTTGGTTTCGGTTTTACTACGCTTTGAGATTGGCTGAGTAGTCTAATTGGTAACTAATTGGTTTGTTTTTGGTTTTACGACACTCAATTGAAAACCGCTCTATAGTACCCTCTGTAGCTTTAAACTATAAATCACTGGCTGTTCCAGAATAAAGTGGTGAAAATCAATTCTTAGTAGTAAGTGCATGATTGTATAATCAATGGAATTAAACTGGGCACAGACTAAAATAGCAAGCTGATCATGAGCTCAGCACATTTTTAGTTTAAGGTTTGGTGTCCACATAGTAACTATTCCAAAGTTGTGTATTTGACATTTTAAATTTCTTTGTGAATTTTTTCCTTTTTTCAGGAAAAGCCCAAACCAGGAAAAAGTAATGTAGTCAAAAGATTTCATTCCCAATATTATGTAAATGGGAGTGAATGTGATTTGACGGGCAAAGCAAGAGAAACACAAATTAAGGTAACATTATCTTTAATATTTTCAGTAACATTTTTGTTCATCCATCAATCCATCCTTCTGTCTGCCTGTCTGTCCATCTGTCTGTCTGTCAGTCCATCTGTCTGTCTGTCTGCCTGTGTGTCTATCTGTCTATCAATTTCACAACTTTTCACAACCTTCCTTCCTTCCTAACTTCATGACTTGACTCTTATGTATGTATATTGCAAGAGGGGCTCATACAGGGTATCTTATTGTTTACAGTGGGTTAATGGTTGCTTTGTTATTTCACAGATTTATTGTGATGAAGGAATTGCAGATGTTGTATTAAGAGTGGATGAACCATCATCGTGTTCTTATGTGATAACAGTCCATACTAACAAACTCTGTCAGCATAGTCTGTTCAGACCCAACCCTGCACAGAAACCACACGCAATCACATGCTCCCCTGTACTGTCAGAAGAACGCTACAAGATATACATCGAAAGAATTGGTAAACCGAGCTGAAATATCAGCACTTAGACTCATTAGTAGTAGTATATCAGCAGCTCCGACCATTAAACAGCTCTGTCAAAAAGTACTAGCAGCCACTGTCTGATTGCACCACCAATGTAACAACAACAACAACAACAACAACAACAACAACAACAATCCTTTATTTAAACACAATTGGGTTTAAATCAACAGATAAAATGGAACATTTGCTTAAAATCACTAACTCTTTCACTGCTCCACACCTTTCATAAAGTGACAAAGTTTAAAAAAGAAAGTTGCTCACCTTTAGGACCTTGAAATAGAAGAAAGGTGTCTATACAGTGTTTATATGTGACTGGGACCATTTATATAGTAACTGATTATGTTATTGTTCAGTATGTACCGTTGAAGTTAAAAATTAATATTTTGGAGCATCTTGGAAAACAATTCGCCCTTCCCTTCCCCCTCAAGCAATGCTGATTTTTCTATTTCTAAGACCACGCAGACCACAGCATGGTCAGCACCTACACAACATTAAATTGGGGGGCCAGGGGTACCAGAGAATTTTCACTAGATGCATACATGTATGAAATAGAATAAGAAGTTAAAATAAAGAGAAGTGTCAGTTTTTAAAACTGTCTCAACTACTTTTGTTGTTAATCGTAGCTCCTCGAAACCACCAGTTATAGATGTAAAAAATATAGCTTGGCTTCTTAACTATTGTTGCCTGTCTTGAATTGCAGAATCAAGGAAAAGGGCTAAAGAGGAAGCTGAAGAAGCCATGTATCGGGCTCAGAAAGCAAGAGCTGCAAAGAAAATTGAAAGTGAAGATGAGCTTATAGAACAAGATGAAGAAGAAAGCTCTACAAAAAAGAAAAGGTCGAAGCGCAGCCAAGTTTGGCCGTGGGAGAACCCTGGAATTGAAAGCGAAGATGAGGTGTGGATCGATGGTAATATCAAGCAAGACGAGATCGGTGTTCATAGATTGGACATCACCAAAGGACGCAAAAAGAATGCCGATGGGTTTGAGGAAAGTGAAGGCATTACTATTATGAGTCAAAAAATGCAAAGAAAGAGAGATATAGAAAGGTACGTACAACAACCTGCTGATCTAGGTGTCAATTCTCCCTAAAGATTTTAATTGTTTTCTTTAAAAGTGGTCCAGAGAATGGGAGCAGTGCCCCTCAGGAGTTTTCTGTAGGCAGAGTGTAGAAGCTTTGAATCTGGAAGCCCTGTTTTTGAATTCCAAAATCTTGAGTTCTAGGCCAGACTGCATAAGTCTAACTCAGCTACTCAGAACCTAGAAGGCAAACACTGATGATTCTTACAGGTGGATTTCTACCTAGGGCTTTCCACAAGTTGTTCGAGATGTCCTAATTTTTCAAAAAGTTGCTCAAAAAAAGTCAAAAGTTGCTTTTCGTAACAAACGTTTCTCAAAAGTTTCTCTAAGAATTTTGTTGGTTTTGTTGCTCTCTTTGTTTATTTGGTCTGAAGCAAAAATATGCAAATTGTACAACAAAAGTAAGATTTCTTAATATTTTTGTGGTATTTTGTGGCCTAGCCAGCGTTGCTAATTAAAATAACTTCTATGAGGTATGAGTAAAGACTATGCATCAATATTAATATTAATCTTGTAACAATTCTGCACCTGAGACACTCAAGTCAGTCGAGTGTGAATCTTCGTCTGCCATTTTGAATTTTCTTTAAAAAAAAACCGTCTGACCTAGCAGGCCGGCTGCATGCATCTTGCACCCATGTCTTGCTGCCCCAGTGGGGAGGGGGGATCTGGTTCCTTTTTCACAGGAAATTCATAAATTGTCTCTAAAACATTGTGAAATATGGAAGCAAGACCAATTTAAGCCCCAAAAGCTGCTCTAATTTCGCAGAATTGGTAGAAAACTAGACATTGCTCAAAACGCAAAAAGGTTGTTCGACATACGAGAAGTTGCCAAAAAGTTGCCGAGCAACTTGTGGAAAGCCCTATTTTCACCTGTTATATTTTCAGGAACAGCAGGCAGAATTCTATCGGCATTTTTAGAAGTTCTTTTTTTTTTTCAATATAATAAAGGCAAAAGGGAGAAACGGAAGGCAACCTGGAAGAAATATCAGAACCTGAAGACGGGCAGAAACAAACTGAGCAGACAGAGAAAACTGCTGAGACAGAAAATGTTGAAAGAGCGGGCAATAATAAAGAGGGAGATGAAGTAGTTACTGAGCAGAATAACGAGCAGGAAAGCAAAGAAAAACCAGCTACATCAGAGGAAGATGGAAACGAGAAGGCCATTGAATCAAGTGGGACACCAAATGGTGCAGGCGAGAAGATCGAGAAAGAAGCAAGTGAGGCAGAGCAAGGTTTAGATGATGAGTGGAAGAAGAAAATGGAAGAAGCAGTCCTGAAACTGAGGTCTACTCTGAAAGAGAAATTAGTCAAACTAGGAATCAAGCCCGAAGGTAATTCATAAAAAAGAGTTTTTTCCCGAGGAGTAAGGGGAAAAAAGTACTCGGATAGTTTTTTTAATTATTGTTCTCAAAGAGAGTCTACATTCCAAGTGCCCCCTAGCCTTCGCAGACGTGTGCTCGTCTTGCAAGCTTTCCTCCGTTACGGAACGTCTGTGTAACTGAGGAGCCACCTGCGTTCGCCGGTCGTTAAGCAATCACAGTTGCATCATAGTAAGTAGAGCTGCGTGAAGAGCCGGAAGAGCCTCTGCGGAAGAGGCTATTTAGCGGTCGGTTTTCCCTAGCAACGGCTGCTAATCAAAACCCCTCTTGTCGGACACAACAAGACTAGCCAGGCTGGTCAGATCATTTTTTCTTGACTGTGAAAGCACATATATCTGGTTTGGTCTGTGTCTAGTTTTCGTTTGGTAAACTCTCCGGTTGGTTGGAAGTTCTTACCATAAGAGCAAAGAAATCAGATACTTATCGTGCACGTTTTCTGTGTTTGGCAGAGACGCTCTCATGTAAAAGAGTACCACCGTGTCCTTTTCATCAACCGTTTCCTTTGTCGCGTGCAGCTTCAATCCTTTTCTTTACTCCATTACTTGCCCAAAATTTCGGACGATTTTAATTTCGGACGAAAAAAGTCCCCGAAAATAAAACCGTCTGAAATATTTACAGTACCGTATAATTATAAATAGCGCCAAAGCTCTTTGTTTCCTTTATGATGAGAATTCTAGTTGAGGCAAGGCTTGAGATCTGTAATGGCGCATGATAGAATATAATTATGTGCAATTAAAAAAAAAAGGAATATATGTGCTATTTTCTCGTCGGTGTATTTGTAGATCCAAGAGGGTGCAGTAAAACCATCATCTGTCATTTTCATAGATGTGTTTCAGTCTAATTCGTGTTTTGTTGGGGTAAATTTACTTTAGCTATGTTTTAGCAAAGTGGCCGAAATTGTTGTCCGAAATTTGTCCGAAGTGAGATAAGAGGGTGTCCGAAAATTAAACATTTGCAAGAAAAACGTCCGAAAATTTTTGCAAGTGCGATATGCTGTATTCTGGTTTTTCTCGGTAGTTTTGGATCAAAAATTCAAAGAGAAGCTTGGAAGTGTTGCGGGAAAAGGGGGTGAAAAAGATCACCCTGAGAGTCACACTGGAACAGATGGTGGAGAAGATGACAAACTGGAGGAAAAAGACACCAGTGTACCGCCAGAAACAGACCAGCTTGAACAGACAACGACGAAAGATGCGTTAACGAGAACCATTGAGGAGATGAAGGTTTCTTGTTTTTATTTCTTTATTCCTCTTTTCCCTAGCGTAATCTAGACGTTTCAAAATCAGTAACCTCTATTTGGCGTGAAACTATGCACGGATATTTGGACCCGATCAGGACCCGCTACTTAGTTCTTATTAACCGAGCAGGAGGTCTGTATGGGAGAATCTTGACCGAGG
This sequence comes from Orbicella faveolata, assembly GCF_042242905.1. Taxonomy (NCBI): domain Eukaryota; kingdom Metazoa; phylum Cnidaria; class Anthozoa; order Scleractinia; family Merulinidae; genus Orbicella; species Orbicella faveolata. The sequence goes on from NW_028301540.1 coordinate 31,308,158, forward strand.
TCGGAACGCAGTGAGGTCTGTACTCACCGACTGAGCTCGGTTAAGAAGATGTTTATTATATGGCAAACAAGAACAATTTAATTCGTTTAATGTAACCGGTTTGTACCAGCTGACATTTTGCTTGCGAACAGCGATGAGTCGAACTTATGTCGGTTGCCAAAGTTTGCTCGTCCTCTTTACTTTTTTTCTATCAGGCTTATTGGCACTTCCATAAATAAATATTGTTAGAAGAAAATAGTCAATGTTTTTGCATTTTAGTTTGCAACTTTTCACCGCAAAATTTTCACCGGTCTAGATGCCGTCTAGATGGGAAAATCTAGACCGCTTTCAGTATCGATTTCAGCAAATCAAATTCGTGAATTTGGTAGCTCACAGTCCTTGTGAGACAGAGCCATATAATAAAGTATAATACCGAGTAGCTGACAGATTTTGGAGCCAGTACAATGTTATTGTACTGGAGGCGCGGTGGCCTCATGGTTAGTGCGCTCGTCTCCGGATCGAGCGGTCCGGGTTCGAGCCCTGGCCGGGGCCATTGTGTTGTGTTCTTGGGCAAGACACTTTAATCTCGCAGTGCCTCTCTCCACCCAGGTGTATAAATGGGTACAGGCGAACTTAATGCTGGGGGTAACCCTGCGATGGACTAGCATCCCATCCAGGGGGGAGTAGAAATACTCCTAGTCGCTTCATGCTACAGAAACCGGGATAAGCTCCGGCCTGATGGGCCACTTAGCTCGCATGCAGACTTAACCTTTACCTACAATGTTATTGTGGATATTTTTCTTGAAATATTCTCAAACAAAGCCACTTTGTTTTTGAAACGTCGGCCGAACTGTCAGTGTTGTCGAAGTTATTCATCTCGCTTTCGTAAATTGTGTTCTGTGGTCTTCTGGAGGAAAGGGTGTAGTGTCAAGTTACGTGCTTAGGCCAATTACACAGGGGAAGATTTTTTATGCCAGTGGGTGTATAAGACGTAAATTCGTTATTTTAAATCAAACTTTTTGTTTTGGAATCACTATCTTTGGTTCACTATTTCCACACAGGACGCTTTCAAAAGACCTATAAGGAAGGTCATGGATTCAACTCTCGTCGAAAACAGAGATTTTTTCTTTGTTCCGCGCTCGTGAAAGCAGAACTTACAGCTTTCTCGAACTTTTTTCTGTGGCAGATATTAAACGATGGTATGATGAAGGATCTAATAGAGGCTGCATCGGCCACTCAAGCTGAGATGGAGAAACAGTTTGACGAGGAGCGCTCTCAAATGAAGAGCACTGTTGAATACATGAAGACAAAAATAAAAGAAATCGAGGAGACAGAGGAGAAGAATGGTGTTAAAGATGGACAGCTTGGAGAAACGATGAGCAAGATAAAGGATTCTATTGAACGCTTTGAGAAAACCAACATGTGAGTAGCTCTGACCCTGCCATTTTAGCAGTTGATTAGCGCCGTCGATACTTAGCAATTATTCCACGAGCGCGAGTTGGATGTGAGATGGTAGATAGCCAACGAGGCCCCAGGCACTGAGTTGGCCATAATGCTCTCATATCCAAAAAGAGCGAGTGGAATAATTGTTTTATTAAAAACGCCCCCAAAATATAGCGGAAAACTACTGTAACAACAACAAGCGAGAGTGGAGTAATTGTTTAACTAAAATCGCCCCCAAAATATAGAAACTGAACCAAAATAAAAACAAAAACGCCCCAAAAACTAACGAGTACGCTTACCATATTTGTGGAGCATGGTATAATGTCTCATAACCCATGATGGCTAAGCCAATGAAAACTCTAGAATTGCATTACCCAATGATCCAGATAATGATAATTACGCATATACAATGTGTACACAATGTTAGTATCTCGACCGGTTGTATTCGTCCATCATGGTTTTAGATCAGAAATGAGGAGGGCATGAACAATTTGTGTTTATCACTTGAACGTTTTATTTGTCAATTATCAATCTGGCTGTCTGCATGTCGGTCTGTCGTTTGTCTGTATTCATCTCTCTGTACTGTGTGTCTGTCTGTCTATCTATCTATGTATCTGTCTATTTCTCTCTGTTCTGTGCGTCTGTCTGTCTACCTATGTGTCTGTGTGTCTGTCCTGTTTGTCTGTGTTGTCTGCCTGCCTGCCTTTCTGCCTGTTTCTGTGTTTGTCTCTGTCTGCTTGAGGCAATCTTTTGGTTTCTCTAACTGTTCTATGTTTCTCCTGTTTGTTCCTGGTGTATTGTTGAGGTGACATTTGGTGTTTACATCTGTGTTCATATTGTAATCTTCATAGGCAATTAGAAGAGGACATGTCGTCTGTCAAAGAGCTCAACAAAGAGATATTCCGTACAATAGAAGACAAAGAAAATACAGACACTAAAAGTGATCTCTTACAACTCTCGTCCAAGACGAACAAACTGGTGAAAAAAATCCTCTTACGACGTTTCCAGCTCGAGCAAGACCTCCATTTCATCAAAAAAATGCAAAGTAAAGTTTCCCCGGACGAAGAGAACACACACTCGGGAGATAACACGGAATTCGGCGCTACAAAAGGTGGCATCGACCAGGTTGTTAACAAGTTGAAAACTATGATTCAGGATCTTGATAACACCGAGGTGAGAAGTGAAGCTGGTTCGGATAGTGCGGCTGAAGATACAGTGAATGATATTGAACCAGGTAGTTCCACCGCTGCTAGAGTTGAAGATGCAGATTCAGCTTCTAAATCAGGCTTGTTTGATCAGGGCGACTTGAGGACCGGCGTGAAAGTCAAAGTGTCTAAGATCAAGAAGATTTCTATTCCTGAAGATGACGAGGCCGAGTTGGAAGAAACTGATCTTGACGAGGAAGAAATGCAGGAGTTAAACATGGACAAACGAATCCGCCTGGCCACAAAGAAAATGGAAGAGATGGTGAAACAGGAGTTACGAGACTCGGGAGTTGTTCCTTCAGGTATTACTGTAACAGTACTCTAGATACCTATCTTTCGAGAGGCGCGGTGGCCTCCTGGTTAGTGCGGTCGACTCCGATACTTTACTCTCACAGTGCCTCTCTCCACCCAGGTGTACAAATGGATACCGACAAATTTAATGCCGGAGGTAACCCAGCGATGGACTAGTATCCCATCCAGGGGGGAGTAGAAATACTCTTAGTCGCTTCATGCTACAGAAACCAGAGATAAGCACCGGTCTGATGGGCCTCTTAGCTCGTATGCAGACTTTACCTTTGCCTATCTATCTGTAAAGAAACATCAACTATTTTTACCAGAGAAACTGGACTTTTGCTGAATTAATTTGACGGGCTCACACCCGTTTTTTTAGATTTCTGAAAAAGTGCTAAAAATCATAAATTAACCGAAAATTATAATGGGAATGACTTTAAGAAAAAGTCTCGTTTTTGAGATCGCGAAAGAGAAAACCAACAACATTTTCATGCCTTCAAAACATTACTTCAAGGCGCGTTTTGGTATCATTTGAAGCAGTGTCATCAAAATAGTGTTCAATTGTGGGTTTATTTGTTATGAGGATGAAAAAAGTATAATTTAAAATGTTTCGCTATTTACTCCAGTTCAAACATACAATTTTTTTTTTATTCTTGTACAACCTACTTGGCATACACCATAGTTTAAGGCACTTGCATTAACTTTTTTCATATCACATCTGTTTCGTGCAAAATGCATGTTTTACCGTTTTTCAATGATGTTCTTAAAACTAGCATATTTGCCCGAGAAGCAAATATCTGTTTTAAGAACATCAAATTTCCTCGCGGGCAACTATCAGCCGATAGTTCCTCGACAGAAACACTCTGTTGTTTAAAGTACAAATGTAGGTGTATGCGTAGCCAGTGCGATACCCGCAAGGTTTTACTTATACACGAGTAGTGTTGCCTGATCAGCCAGTGTTGATTTACTCATCATTAGGCAAAATACGAGTCAAGATTGTGACGTCCAAAGATGCACTGGAGAGCTTGGATGGCAAAAGTGACGTGAGGCTACTCAGTGACAAAGAGGAAACTCAGTTCAGGGACATGATTCTTGGTTTGTTGGTAAGTAACCTTACTCCAGGCTAGCGCGATCCAGTGGGATCTCAAATTACAGGGGATAGTTACTGAGATTGATTGGTTGACGACCGACGGCTGATCTCTTGTTGAGTTTCTGTCGTGTTATTACAGTCCAATCCACGCTGACTCCTATTGTGGGAACAACTCGGCATAGTCAATCGAACGTTCGCGGGAAATCGAACCCAATCGAGCTCAATCCGTGGATTGAGTTCGATTGAGTTCAGCAATCCAACCAAATCGAACACCGAACTTCGTGTGAGTTCGATTTCTGAATTAATCGAACTCAATCGAACAAATCGAATCGAACCGAACCTAACTAAATCCATTACATTGTGTTCGATTGGGTTCGGCAATCCAACTCAATCGAACTCAATCTAATGGATTGCGTCCAATTGTTCAGTGAAATTCGCTTGAACAAAGATTATGCTATGCGGTCTCGAAAACACGAAAAACCTGAAGTAACTCGAGCCTCCAAAACTTGTTATTGATTTTCAACACCAGTTATATAAAAAAATCAAGAGTTCAGAAATCAAAAGTTCGATATAGTTCGATTGTCCAATTATTTTTGAGTTCGATTTAGTTCGATTGAGTTCGATTGAAATACAGTTCGATTGCGTTCGATTGACTATGCCAGGGAACAAGCATTGCTTTTGTAGCCTGTAGTGCACGTGCTGTGAACGAGTTACCGGACTCCTACTCCCTAAGGCGCCTTTTCGTCTCTCCCCAAGCCTCTTCCGAGTTTGAATCAAACAAGGCGCTCGTTTGATCAAAATGCGCTCGCACGCCAAAACACGCCAGCACTGCAGGCTGTTGTTGTTGCCAAATCCATCTATGATTATTGTCTTGTTACTTTGTCGGTCAAGGAGTGGCTTTCAAGGAACACTTTTTAAAGAGTTGTACTTGTCGTTTTATCCACTTAGGGGGGCAGCCCTGAAGCTGGAAAAGAGAGAAAGCGCCAACAAGATTTGGAGAACAATTACAACTTAGTTTGGAGTGATGACGAGCTGCAGACAGTTCCACGAGAAGACGATGATACCGATGGTGAAGTCGAAGTGGAATCTTACTGACGCGTTTTTAAATGTAAACTGTCTCTTCGCAACTGGTTCCTTTCTTCGTCAGATTTAGATGTTATAAATTACTTCGAGAAAAGAAACTACACGTGTATAAGGGCACGAACTGTATCAGTTTTTGATTTAAAGTTGTGAACTACAAGATGCCTGCGAGATTCTCTGCCTGTCTCCTACTCCAAAACCAAATTTAAGTTGGGACTTTGCCTCTGTGTAATACGAAAATACCAATAATAGTATCCATTTTATGGCCCAAGATGGTCTTTTCTTTAGAATGATTAGAGCAGGCGATCCTTTGTTAGTATTAATCAGGACCCACAGCAAAGTTAACTAGAAAATTAGCTCCAGAAATTGACGAAGTGCACGATGTGGTGCAAGTTGCCCAAAATGTTTGATTTAAAACTATTCGCAACTGTTTTTACACTACAAGTCGTAATGTTAAATAGAAAATTGTTTAATAAAATATTTATTGAAATAAATCATAGTTTGCATCATTTATAGTAATTACAGAAATGCAACAAAACAAAACTGTGCCTGGGAAGTTTGACTATAGTTCGATCCTGGTTATCAAAGGAAACAAAATGTTCTAGAAGCACATAGATTTCGTAAATAAACTGAGCTGCTGTTTAAAAATTCCTCAACGGCTTCAGTGCAACTGTTCTTGTCCACAGACCTACCAGTCCATCTTAGCTGGTGGGGCCTGGTCAAAGATGTCTCTGGCCAGTCACTAAAAAGTCACCGAGGGGAGAGCTGAATGCAGAGCTGGAACAGTGCTCAAGGTGCAGCAAACTTACAAGTGCATCTGTAACTTGATATTTTATAACCTTGCAACAGGGATCGGAAAAGCTTTGGTGAAGCCTCGACCATTATTTGCTATATGCAACTGAACCCCCCAACCCCCCCCCCCCCCTTTAGATCTGCCCCAGAAATATCACACAAACTGACTAAAATCCAAGTTCAGTAAGAAGTCTTGACAAGGTTATAAACAAACTAAATACACAAGACAAATTAATAACAGCTATTTTATTCCCATAGTTTTTTTTGACCAAAGAAAACAAAGACTCAAAATCCTGTACAGAGAGAGGGTAAATTTTTTAAAAGTTGTTGCCTCATCCTTCATTCACATTGTCAGCTCCTAAAACACAAAAGCATAGCATAACCATCAGCAAAAAGGCACAGATTGACATTTACAGGGGTGAACTTTCCTACGCACAGTTCTCGCAAGCAGTAGTCTTAAACAAATGTACAAGTAGATCATTTGAACATGCTTAAGTTTGTTACCATTTTTGTGAAAAGTAACTGTCAACAATTTTACTGGTTTGCTAGACAACGGCAAAAAAACATTGCAAAAACCCAGAACAGAATTGTCATGAGAAAGTTGCCAGCCTCATTCCCAGTTTAGGGCAGTTTTGTCAAATGATGGCAACAATGGCTAAGCCCTATTCTGTCCATTTTCACAGCTTCTCCAGCTTTGCTGTACAAGCTACCAAAATGAGAACCTTAAGGCTGCATTAACAGAAACCATTCATCTGCATCATTAGCAAAGTGATTGATGACCACTTGCTTCTCTACAACAAATATTTTATGGCAGCACAGAAAACTCACCATAATGGCATTGACAATATCACAGTCGTTGTTTTTCAAAGCTTTGACAGCCTATGAAATAATATTGAATAAACAATGTTGTAAATATTGCTATCAATAACAGAGAGTCAAATGTACTGGTAAACGTGCAACGCATCTACAGATAAACATACAGGTTCTGGCAAATATACATGTATGATCATGCTAAATTCAAGGCAATGGATTTTAATTAGCAAAGGAGCAGCTGCCCAAAGGTCACGTGGCAGCAAACAGTGCAGAAAAAAATGAAGCAGGTGGGAAAACCTACCCCTAAGCCAAGCTGTTCAATCTTGGCTTAGTCCTCTGGTCAACCATTATTCCCATATCTTATTTGAACTGAGTATGAATGGTAGTGTTGCAAAATAGAATACTGATAAAAATTGTATCATCCACTTCAAGCACTGTCAATTTTTCAGGCTTTATTTTTGCAACTAATTAAGGTGCGTACCTAACTGTCATAAATCTTCCCCCAACCAAGTTCAAAGACATGGTTTTATGTTCAATGGCAGTAAAAAACACATTAGTTTTTGTTATGACATGTATCTACAGCTTCAGTTGATAAAAAAGAACTGTTAACTAACCTTAGATCGGGACACATTGGCCTGCTGCATCACAAGTTCAATGTCTTTATCTTCTACCTTGCTTTCGTCAACCTGTAATTTACAGTGACAACAATATTTTTAGCGATTGGTCATGTCTGACACTGATGTGCCTGAATTTAAAACATTCTCCATGGTAAAATCACACAGTAAGAAACGAGATGACAAAAAATCCCACTAAACTAAAGCCAATAATATTGTCAAACTAATCCAAGTTCCTTCACAAACCTCTTCCTCTTCAGATTCTTCCTCCTGTTCAATAGCAGCTGCCTTTGCTTCTGGGATGACAGGAGCTGGCTGGGGTGCCTTGAATTTTTCAGCAGCCTGAAGTATTAAAAGTGTCCGTGTTAAACATCTATATGCACACATGTGCAACATGATATTTTTATGTAAAACAATTTCCACAAGAAAGAACTTGGGATAGCGATAAATTCTTGTTCACAAACTTATCCTTGAATTTGTTCCAAAATCCAAGGAGCCAAGAAAACAAGCGGCACATCACAGCTGAAGATTTGCTTCAGATGCACAAGATCTTACCAAGCTGTCAACATTTGACAGATGTAGCTTGTAAGCAAACACTTGTTTAGGAAGTCATGAAAAGAGAAATGGAAAGGTACTCCATATTCAAAGGCTTACCTGCACTTGGGCTTGCTGGCTTAAATCTTCGATCTACAGTGAAGACAATAAGGTGTTTTGTTACAATGAAACAAAAACAAATAAAAATTAAAGTCCCTCTCATTTTTGGATGTAAAAAATGCACCTCTTGCAATGTATGCTGTAGTCATCAAGGCTTGAAAAAAAACAACTTAAAATCCATTTTGCCCTTGACACAAGTAGATCTCAAACTTTGCTTGCCCTGGGCAAGTCTTAGTTTACTTTTTTTAACTTAGTTGGCAGATGACTTGCCAGGGCCCTTGTCCATTGGGCAAGTGAGAATGAAAAGTTACTTAACTGGCAAGATAATCTGCTTGTGCTGGACAACCGGACAACACTTTTTTCAAGCCCTGTTCATTATTACTCTCGTGCCCTCAGCTCTCATAATCTTTAGATCATTGGCCACCATCATACCTGACCATCGTGCCACGTGTGGGTGTTACAGAACACAGAGATGAATGATGTATGCAGGTTAACAAGTATTCACAACAAACACACACATAAGAAAGCTGGCCTTCAAGTCAGGCAGATCCTCCTCACCATAAGGCATCTTTATCGTCATTGGGCACATTGCTACCTTAAACAGTACATACCCTACTTTTTAACACAACAATGTAAAAACACATTCAGAAAAGCAACTACACTACTTGCAGTCATTGTCCTATTATTAATAACCCTCCCCCTCAAAAAGGGAAAGAGGTAAAAAAAACAAACAAAACAAAACACAACACTGCACTCAACCTGCTACAGGGTTCAACATACAGCATGTTTCATGGGTAACCTTATGGCAAATAATCTGATGCCATGGGGCATGCCCCAATAACAAGAGGTTGTTGATATTTTTTTCTATCTTTTATCCACAATCTCTGATTTCTTCCATACCAGTTCCACTTAAAGTAATTGATAAACCTTTGGTAGCCATACTACATATTTTTTTGCATGCACATACCTTTGCCTCACCAAACACAATGTAAGTGTCTGAAGCTGGACTCTTGTAAACGTCAGGCTTGTTAACTACAAATAGTATATTTTTGGATTTTCTTATTGTTACTCTGGTAACTCCTTGAACAGCTTTAAGTCCAAGTTTTGACATTGCTTTCCGGGCCTTTTTTTCGCCTCGGCTTTGTCTGGCTTTACTGACTGGTTCTTCTGTCAATCCTGCAGCAGCAGCTACATCACTCGTTATATTAGGCTGGCCAGCATCTCCTTCCTCGAGTTCTGGTAATTCATCGTCACTGTCACTTTCTGTTCCTGAGATAACTAAAAACAACACGAATGTACATTAACAGGGCACCCACTACTCTTAGAAAAGAGGGGTTTTAAACTTCCCAGTTCTGGCGACTCCCCACCAGAACTGGAAGGAGTCCCGCTTTAGAGTCTCTTAGCTACCTCAGTAAACAGGTTTAGATTTTTTGAGCTTATAGATGGAGAGAGTTTTGGCCAGTACATTGGAGGTCCAAATAGATAGGAAATACTCATTAATGTTTCTCAGAGAGGATAATTTCGTTATTTCGGTATTCTGGTTATAATATTGCCAGAGGAAATCATTTTAATCATAGAGAAAAAAAAAAACTGAAGCTACTCTGGAATGCCAACGTATGGTCAAACACTATACTGATCAAGTTCTGAGAAAATTTTAGCACAACGAGACATGACATTTCACACAATTAGAAGTAAATAAATTTATCTTAATTTACAGCACGTGGGTACGGTAACAGATAGCAGACTGCGCTCGGTTGACATCAACCATCACGTCGCGTATTTACTGCGTCTTTACTTAAGCAGGTAACAATGCCAAAAGACCCTTAAGAAATTGGAAAGAAAACAGGAAATATCTATGTGCCTTCTATTTTACTACAAAATCCTTCTTTTCATCGTTTAGGTGCAGCCATGATGATTCTATACCACTACAGATTGCGTCACTGTCAAAAATAACACCAGTGGAAATTTTCTACGATATTCCAAGCTTAAAACTCTGTGACAGATGAAATTATAAGTATTGACACTTATGATTAATATCTTCTCAACGAGAAGAGCTTTTCTTACCTTCAGCATTCGCCTCTTCTTCGGCCGGAGGGTTTTCTACTGCAGGTGTCATTCTACAAACATCAACACCCAAAAGAGTCAGAATATCACTCGAATTTAGCAAACCATCCCGATAAAAATAAGCTAGTCGAATAGAAGAGTTCCTAAACTACAAAATAAAATTATCAAATGTCTAAGGTAAGCATAAAACAAAGCGATGCCACAGGATGCAATCACTTACCTTGCAGTGAAGAAGACGAGTGATGGTTGAGCGATGGAAGAGGAATATAACGTGGTGCGCACAGCCTGATGGTTAGTCATCCGCGGAAGACTGGAAATGATTTGAGCGCGGATTACCCGCGAGCGCGCGTTTTAACCCGCATCAGTCTCTTAATTAACATATTTTACCCGCGAGTAAAGAATTGTTTTTAGAGTCAAAATGCACGACGAGCACTTTTACATTTGCTCGTCACTGTTCCGAATTTTGGTCCATGGGTCATGGGCTTTTGGATCCTGTCCACGACCTTTAATATAGCAAAAACCGACACAACGTGGGGTGATTTTTTGAAGGTGTACTATATTTCGGCTGGCCAAACCAGCCTTCCTCAGGTACACTGAAAATTTTACATTGGGACGTGTTTTTATGTAGCCGATATTTTCGTAATACCGGAAATACGTAAAAGTAATTGACAGTGTAAATTAAAGATAAGCATACGCTAAAATAAAATAACATGATAAAAGAACATAATAAAAGAAAACAAATGGAAACAATTAATATGTTTCTTCGCGGATGTTCAGACCATCAGGACCAATTGTTCTGCCTTTTTGAATTAAAAAAGCTTCCCTGGCTACATAAAAACACGTCCCAATGTAAAATTTTCATTGTACCTGAAGAAGGCTGGTTTGGCCAGCCGAAATATAGTACACCTTCAAAAAATCATCCTACGTTGTGTCGGTTTTTGCTTTTGTATTCTTCATTTTATATGTAAAACCGATTAGATCACTATTGATCCAACGTATACCAGCAGGATCATCGTTCCGGTTGCTTGCTTAAACACTTAATATAGCCCTGTCGGGGGATGGCATGGGTATCAGGGGCGAATCCAAGATTTTCCAAGGGGGAGGGGTACGGGGGAGGGGGAATGGTTGGTACCTTGGGGTTGCAGAATCAATGGGGCATGTTCCTAATGGAACCTAATTGAAAACACTAGAAATTTTAGCAATGCTACAAAGTAGAAATAATATGCCTTTCCAGAGAGTTTGCCTTCATTTCTGCCGCACGATTCACGACCTTTTTCATTTTTTTTTATGCTTTGCTTCTCCAAAAGCGGAGTGGCTAGCCACCCAACCCACCATTCCCCCCTAAATCCGCCCCTGGGTTTGCACGGCTTTAGCCCGGCCTCTTGAGGCAGTGGGTGTGAACACGATTTGCCCCTGGCTCGACGTTGGAGGGGTGAATTGAAGGAGGGCAGAAAAACGTAAGGAATCGAAGAACGTCAGAGAATGTCGCTGAGACAAGAGATCTTTTACTTAGCAGTCGTTTCTATGCGTTTGCGCATGTCCCGTATCCAGGCATCGCTATGTACCCCGCAAAAGCCTCAAGCTTCCCTCCAACCCCCCAGCCCCCCACCCTCAAACGACTAGTCTTTTTCTTAGTCTCCGATCGAGAATTCTTTTCGGTGACGTCGTCGGGAAGACACGAGCTGCGGAGGGAGGGCAAAGTTTGGAAACCACTTGGTGATTTCGATAACTTACAAACGAGGTTTCTAGCTCGATAGAGCATTAACGTGTTTACCCTTCAGCTGTTCTGGTGACAGCGCAAGCCAGCGTGAATATTCAGACAATCAGTGCAGTTTTTTTATCAAACTGGAAACCTTTATTTCAGTATAAATGTACACAATGATGAAAAACTACAAAAATGATATAAAACCCTATAATAATCAACAAACACTCAAGCCGTGAAATTCATTAACGTTTTCTCAGGCAAAAATTCTAATATCAAAGCTCTAGAACTTTCTAATTAACTGTATCTCCTGTTATAAATAACTTGGTTAGACCTGTTTGTCGGAACTGTCAACTAAAGATCGACATAAGCCGACATACAAGTGTTTGAACGCGTCACTGCTACTTGACAGAGGTTTGACATATTATTGGCATTTTTTTTGTTGGTTACAACCTTTCAGCCAATCAGGGGAACCTAGAACAACAGCATTTAACATCTCTGTTTCTGGTCGGCCATGATCAACTTTAATTTTGAATGGTCAACGGAGCAGCAAAATATATCCATATCAAATCTTTGTCAAGCGACAGTAACGCGAAGCATTTCGTTGTAAACATTTCCAAAGAAAATTGTCCTTTTCATTCCAAGTGTCTTGTTGAAGAAAAAAAAGTCATGCATTTTAATACACACACCACTTAAATATACCAAAGGTGCTAGCTAACCGATTTCGCACTAATGTCGTTGTTAATATTCCTTTTATACTGATAAATAAGTACGTATAAGAGTTGTAAAGTAAATAACAAATTGTTAGCCTCTTTACACTTGAATTTTTAAGCTGGCTTAAGTGACATTACTAACAGCCAGTAGCTGTAACACAGAAAACATTTGCTATGTCTAGCGTTAATATATTTGCACGGGAATCTAAACTGACGCTACAAAGTTATAAAAAAAAGTGTACAACGGTAGTGAACGGAACCAAATTCTCTTTCTCCTTCATAGGGCGGTTTTCAATTGCCACTATCAACCATTTAAACCTGAATTGTATCTGAAAAATCACTATCACCATAGCAGGCCGGCAATAAACCAATCCAGCCTTGAAGTGAAAACCATTTGTAACCCGCGTCAAGAGCGGGAAAACATTCATCCGGTTCTCAACGCGGGAAAACATGTAACCCAAGCAAGGGCGGGAAAATATTTACCCGGGTCCGAGCGCGGGAAAATTCAATTGCCAATCTATGATTGGTATTGGGTTCGCACTGACCTGATTGGTTGAGAAGACATCATCTTCTTTGTGATTGGAGGGGGCATGTGACACAAGTCTCTCAAAAGAAAAGCCATTCGAAAGTCGCTCTCTATCCCTCTGATCCCGTTATTGCTTTCTAACCTAACCTTTACACTCAACATCGACTGAACTCAGATTAAGTCAAATTTCTCCCCACTGTCAGTGGACATTGGGACTTTACAGTTCAGTAAAGAAATACAAGGGCTTAAATTAAAAATTTCCAGTTTGAAACGTTGCATGGTATTCTTAAAGCTAATTCACCAACTTTTCAACGTAGTTTGGTGCGATAAATATTAAGAAATATTTAATACCAGATACTCCAGTCGACTTTCGAATCAAATCCGCGAATACGTGATATCTGTAACTATTTTTGCTCTCACAAGGTAGCATAAATTCAAGAACTTGAAAGTTTGTACAACTCAAGACAATTTTAGTGCACTTTTCGATAAATATTAAGTCAAATTTTAGATATATTATGTGCAACGGAATCATTGTTTTTAAATTGATCAAGCCATTTTTGTGTCGCTTAAAATTAAATTTCTTTATATGTCACTTATTATAATTTCATATATAGCCTTCCTTCACATTATTACAACCTTGTTACATTTTAATTTAACTTGATTTTCCCTTCCAACAGGAGAATTGCTGATTTCGAATATAAATTTCATTTAACAAACAAAACATTTTCGTACCATTCTGCCCGATTCCAGCTGATTTGTGGTGGATATCCCTACACCCGGGCGGGGGGGGGGGGAATCCCATATAAAATGGACGGGGGCACTCGTCGGAAAATTTGAAAACAATTACTAAGAGGTACCATGATCCTGTTTTGTGGGCGTGGCCTGAATTGTTTTAACCCCCCAAGTGGTTCTAATTCTAAAACAACACATTATCTGCTGTCATTTTTTTCCGGCTCAATAGCCTAAAAGGGTCGGCAAAGCTTCCGAAGTGGACCCTTTGAAGCTGAACACCCTCAGAGGTACCAAAACCGCGTTTTTAACCTCTAAAAGGTACGACGAGCACCCCCGTCCTTTTCATATGGGAGTTCCCCCCCCCCACCCCCGGTCCCTACATAAGGTATGAATCAGTTCCTACGGTTTCGACGCCATATTGCAAGAGCGAGTTACGTTATACGTTTTTACATCCTTTCAAAAAAAAAAAATTAAATAATCTCAGTCAAGCATTGCTGCATTATAACCAAAGATAGCTCCGCCCCGCAGAACATCAAATTCAGTTCAGTTTACTCAATTTCATTTCAGAGTATCTAGTACCCCGTGAGACAGAGAAGGGAAACTCTGTGAAACAGAGTAAGACTATGCCAAAAATAACACTAATGTCCTTCCAACGTCCCACTCCCTTCACAGAAATGTTAATAATCGTATTTGTTCCACATGTTAATAATAATTTTACGACTTAGCAGATCCATGGCAAAGTAATATAGTATATAAGACAAAGGGGATTTCTAGCTTTGACATAGAAAACACGCGCGAGTACCTCCATAGCCTTAATATACGTGCGACTACAGTATGTAACAACACGGGAGTACTTTCTGTTTCTGTTACATAAAGCTAGAAGTGCCAACAAACGTCATGACCCTGGTATTTGTTAACCACATACGAACCAGCAAGGCAAAGTTAAATTAATGAATAAAGTGTTTTTCAACAAAATGCCGCTCATCTGTGAAAGGTCCCAAAATAACTCCTTCATTATCCGAATGATGAGCCGTTAGCGGTTCTTTACTTTTTTGAAATGCTTTTATGAAACGAAAATTTGTTTAGCCCTGAGCACTTTATTCATAAATTCAACTTTCAAACCAACAGACACCTGAATCAGATGGTCTACTATAATACATAAACGGTTCTAACTAATTAATGCTGCTTTAACCTACCTTCAAAAATAACTACTGGGGTCTACTTTCCAATCAGATTTCCCAAAAAAAGGGGAATTTATTTTAGAGTACTGTTTTCGACGACGCAGAGACTGAACTAGCTGTAGAAGGTCAGTACGTTATGCTGATTACCACGGACCATCAGAACAGGGGGAGATGCCGCTGACAACGCTTCCAGCCAGCTCATGTACAAGAGCGGTGACGTCATCTCTACTTTCGGGACGGGCAACGTGATAACGATCAGTTTAGCGTCGTTGGAATGTTGACGGATCAACTCGCCGAGGCGAATATTTCGCATGGTTTTCCTGTCTTCCTCCAGAGTTCTTATGTCTGGAAATTCATTCTTGACGGGCAATTTCAGGAAGTTATGAAGGCTGGCACTGGAGGGCTGCGTGTTGATACCCTCTACCTCTACCACGCTGCTGAAGTCGATGCGGAATCTCTTCAACAGGTTTGCCATCCTAAGCTCGTTGCTCTTGAGGGCGTGCGTGGAGGCGGGTGTGAAGATTCTCAACTTGCAGTCCTTCCAGTGGCTGTGAATTGACAGCAAGTAAGGTATGAGAATAGTCAAGCCTCCGTCATCAAACAGCCACCACACATCAATGGTTCCTTTGGGCCTCTCTTTAAAAGCCTCCTCGGGCACCTCGACCAGGGCTTTTTCTGGCTCCACGCGCTCTGTTAACTTCGTCGTCTCGTCCACCTTATCCTCTGGCTCATCTTCCTCTTCATTCTGGGGTTTGGTGACAGTCACTTTAAATTTTCCCTTTTTCACTACATTCGGACTTTCTTCTTCACCTTTGCTCGGCGCAGCATCTTCCTTGACTTGGTCCGTGACCAACTTCTTGCCTTCGTCGTTCATTGAATGCTCGTCTTCGCCCAATTCGGGTTTCGGTTTGAGCATATCTAACGTATACTCTTCAAAACCCGATTGCCTCTTGGTATTCGCCTCAGTTGACGCAACTTGATCTTCGCTATCTGGTGTGGTTATCCTTTCAACACGGAATGACTTTGGGCTACTCTCGCTCTGACTCGCCGACAAAACTCCGTCCCCGCCTTCAACCCTCTCGCTCGCATCCACTTCCGGTATAAGCCCTTCTTCCTCTTCACCGAGCCAATCTTCTCCTTCGTAGGAACTTAACTCTTTCAAGTCGACCTCACCTCTGAAACGCAGAATGGCAACGCCGTGGTTCAGCTCAAACGCATCATGAACGACGTTAACGTATTCCTCCACTTCTGCCCTCCCTTTCGCAGTTTTCAGCAGCTTCTTCCAGTCTCGCTTGTAGCCCAGAACTACCGTGTTGGGTTTTAATTTCCCCAGGCCTACCGTCTGTAACATGACGCGGACGCCCTCGCGGAAACTGGGTGCTAGGGAGAAAGTGGAAGGGAACATCAACACACAACAACAACAACAACGACAACAACGACAACAACAACAACAACGACGACGACGATGACGACAACGACAACAACGACATCAACAACAACAACAACGACAACGACAACAACGACAACAACGACGACGACGACAACAGCAACGACAACAACAACAACGACAACGACAACGACAACAACAATGACGACAACAACAACAACAACGACAACAACAGCAACAACAACGACCACAACAATGACGACAACAACAACAATGACAACAACGACAACGACAACGACAACAACGACGACGACGACGACGACAACAACGACGACAACAACGACAACAACAACAACGACAACAACAACGACAACAACAACGACCACAACAATGACGACAACAACAACAACAACAACGACAACAACGACAACAACAACAACAACGACAACAACAACGACAACAACAACAAAAACAACAACGACAACAATGACGACAACGACAACAACAACAATGAAAACACCAACAACAATTACTTCTCTTTACTAATAGAGTTCTTGCGGACAGATGTCTTAAAAAACTAAGCGTGATCTGAAAATAAACCTAATCTATGTCAAATGCCAGACGCTAGCGACAATTTAGGTGGTCCAGATGTTTCATTTTTCATCGCCCGACAGGGCTTTTATTTTATTTTTTGTAACTGACTGAGCGACCCACTTTCACAAATGAGAGGGTGGCGGGTGAATTATATCAAAAAATAGAACAATCTTGGGTAACATCACAGCGAATAACCTAACTGTACTTAGTTCAAGAAAAAAAATGAAAACTGCTAACGTTTAAATAGATAAGATTCTGCTTTTAAAAGAACAATTTTCAGTTTCAAATCTACCGTCACGGCCATAGCTCTCTGTTCCAATAGCTAAAGTAAAGTTGTAAACTGTACGTTGATTTTACCTGAACAAATGGTATGGAAAGCTCTTATTTTGTGCATTTTCAACCAGTTATCCTCATAGCCCGACACAGTTCCAAATGGACCAATCTTGACTTGACCGCAAACCATTAATCCTCTGTTACGAGTGATGTGTGACACCAAATGAACAAGATCGGGACGGGACGAGGGGGAACCGGTCAGCACAAGGCACTGGGGACGAAAGTTTTTCACGTGATCTTCAACCGCATTAAGGCGATAGGTGAAACGAAGTGCCCGGATGTAAGTGTACGCCTGCGCAGACGAACCCCAGTTGACCTACAAGCAAAACATGTTTGAAATTTAGCTTCTTGGAAAGAATTGTAATAGCTTTGAGAACGCGTTTATCTCAATTGCAGAAAAAATTGAAACACCTGTAACAAGTCGTGTCACTCGTCTCGGGATTAGAAGAATTAAACGCTATTTTAACGCGCACGAAAACCGAGACCTACCTCAGGTTTCTTGTAATCCACGTATTTGTACAATGCGATGATGATGACAATAGTCAGCAGAGCGGCCCACCAGTTAATGAGGAACATGATGACAATACACACCAGGGCCCCTACCAGGGACACCCACATGTTATAGTACTTAAAAGAGGGTCTCCACCCGGGCGACTTGCCAAGCGATGCTGCAAACACTGCATAGTTAATGAGCGCATAGGACATGAGGAAAAAATTTGAAATGACTGGTGCAATGACATTTAATTCTCCAATGGCGATGAAGGCTCCAGCGATGAGAAAAGTCAGGATGTATCCTCTGCGAGGCTCATCACCTGGTCCAACCTGACAAGAGAGTAGGGTCAAATTTTGGTCATGTAGAAAAACACAAGACGAAGGACTAAGGTTAAGGAATCCAAGCAGTTCATCAATATTGGTGAGATGCACATTCTGTGAGCCATCAACAATATTTTAAAAAAACATTATTTCATTAACAATGCATGACCTGAAGTGCTCTGGTCTCGAGGCCCCACTTGGCAAGATCTGAATATCCTGTACTGCTTAATGTTTGGTCTATGTACCCCATATGCTGTCAATTTAATCTTTCAAAAATAAATAATTTTCCTACCTGTACTCGATATCCGGGACCGTATCTGTTTCAAGTGTCCCGTATTCCATTATTTTCTCCTCCAAATTTCCTATATCCCAATATTTTTTTACCTAAATATCTTGACTATCTTAAATATCCCAAAAACCCCTAAAAGGGTCAGTCTCTGACCAAGCTTCAAAAATATCAGTTCTGAATACAGATTTAAGGTATGACATGATAGACTATCCTAAGACCTTGTGGCACAATGTATTAAGTCCTTTTTTGTGACACAGATTTAAAACCTGGAACGTACTTTTGCCACCCAGAAAATGATTTCTGTTTTTAAAAGCTCACAACTAACCCCAGTTCCAAAGTAATGGATTCCTGGGAAGATGTTGTCCTTGCAAAGTGCCTGGAATGTCTTCGGTGCTCCAACTAAACTAGCCAAGGCAGAAGACAGAGTGGCCGCAAAGATACCTCCAGTCACTATTGGTCCCCAGGCTGCAATCTTCTCCATTACCTGTTGAGAAAGAACAAACATTACAAGAGAAAATTATTCACTGTTAGAGTAAATTTTTCTTAATACAGTTAAATAGAAATTAACATCAAAATATAAATGTGTAAGCATCTCCTTAATTAAGGAGATGTTTTTTATAAGAAAACGTGAACCATCCCTAAACGTGCAAACAGACTCGATTTGCGCAAAGGTATTCACTTGAAGAACTTGTGATCCTTTGTTATTATGCTAATTTGTAGAGACTGTATAGAAATCAAATCTTCACATTATTTATCCACTTTGCCTTGAGAATGGTGTCAGGATGACACCAAAACATTGGCTTTTAAAGTTAATATTCACCTGTTTATATTTTACTTTTCCACTGAAATTCTCACTTCAGTGTGACTAGTGCATGGGTTCTCTGCGGTTGTGGGGGACTCATAGCTGAGTTGCTGGCAGTGCCTGCCCTGTGGGCAGTCTTACATCATGGGGCTGGGTTTACATGGCAAGTGTTGGGTGTGTTTTCCATGCTCACCTAAGCTCCACTTGCCATTAATGTTGTTAACATTTTTGATCGTGTATGTTTTTTATGTAATTATCACCAGTTTATACCAGTGTTTGCCTACATGGATCTACTGATCAATCTCCTTCAGTTTAAATAAAGCGGTAATTGTTGTTGTTATCATTATGGTTATCAATAAACAAGACATCATCTACTAACGAAGTCTGAAGATTTTTTATGAGCGTTGCTAAGGGTTTTTGTGCACTAAGGGTAAATGTACCAGTTACCATCTCTTTATACTTCAGAGGACTGAGATTTTTTGAAAGGGCCATTACAGTACACCTTGAAAGGATGAATTCCTTAACAGCTCTGAATGCCTCTCTATGCCTCTTCAAGAAACAATATTGTTAGAGAGACTGATCTCCAGCTGGAGAAATGTTTCAGCCTAGCTTCCTATGCTA
Source organism: Orbicella faveolata (assembly GCF_042242905.1). Taxonomy (NCBI): domain Eukaryota; kingdom Metazoa; phylum Cnidaria; class Anthozoa; order Scleractinia; family Merulinidae; genus Orbicella; species Orbicella faveolata. The sequence continues at coordinate 31,327,876 of NW_028301540.1, forward strand.
GGACAAGAAGTCATCTAAACATACATTGGATAGATTTTAATTGTGGCAGAATAAGACTTCAAAATAATACACAAATACTTCCCATACCTGGAAATCGTTCATTAGACCATACTCGCAGGTAAAGTCGATTGCACACTGGTGAGGTGGAGCACTAGTCGCATTCATTGTTTGATTGACAACCGCTGCTACAACCACTCCTGAAGCATCTCGCAGAACACAAGCTGCTGCAAGCCAATCAAGAGCCACGTATATAATGGTGCTGATTAAGATGGCCCACAGTGTACCCTTAGGAATGGCTTTCTGTGCGTCTTTCAAGTCACCAGAGATGTTCACTCCAGCCAAGATGCCAGTGGCTGCCGGGAAAAACACAGCAAACACAGAAAAGAAATTTTCACCTTCGCGATAAGCTGGCCCAAAGTTTTCCTTAAACAGGTTAAGGTCTAACCCAATGAACCCTTTAGCGCGACTTTCCTCATTTAGGGGCCCGATGAAAGTGCCAATCATCACGTCAACAATGGAGATGAGCAGGATACAAAGGAGAAACATCTGAGTACGCACGACCCACTCTAGGCCAATGAGAGTAACACCCAGTAACAGCAAAACTGTGAAAATGCCAACAATGCGTATAATGTTGAGTTCACCAATCACATCCACGTCGCCGCCATTCTCTTTGATCAAGTCTTTAATGGTTTCGGCAAAACCAACAACATACAAAGCAACAGCTACAGCATTGGCAACAGAAAAGATTAACCCAATGGAGCCACCAAACTCTGGCCCAAGACTGCGGGAAATCAAATAGTATGCACCACCTGAACAAAAGAAAAAAACACAAATATAATTTATTATTAGCTTACAAAAGCACTGAGTTATAGTCTACAACGTACATGCATATGTACCATTACTTTGCAACATTAAGAAAATCGAAAATTTCATCTGACAACACAAATACTTATTACATGTACATACATGTACGTATATTATAAATTATAGCAATCAGCAAGAAGTTCAGATGACCTGCACCTCTTTAAAACTTCTATTTTGATTCGTTCTTGTTAATCTGTACCTGTTTTGTTTTTAGGGCCATTGTTTGTGTTGTATACCTATTGTTTAGTTTGGCAAATCATGAAGACCCTTGTAAATTGTGCGTGGTTGTCTGATTTAATATTAATTTTGATATTTTCATAAATTGTACATCATTAGTTATGATATTTAGTATATTTTCACATTTAACTCACGTAATGTTGCTTTATTTTTACAGTAATGTGCTCAGTGATCAGTTGGACAATCTCAGGCCAATGTCATTTTTTGTAAGCTATTCAAAGTTACGCAATTTTGTGATTCACGTGTATCAATTTTTTGGCTACTTGATGCTAATTGCATATGTTTGCTTTGGCAATTGATCATGATGGCTTTATTGGGTTAAAATTAGCCAGAGTGATTAGTTTGACATTTTTACAAAGCAATCTTGGAAACTGTTCCAAGGTTAACGCAAATTAACAAACCCTGTTCACCGTACCTCCTTTGACTTCACCATTGGTGCACACAGCTGACATGGACAGAGTTGTGAACATTGTAACCACCGCTGATAGCACAATAATGACAGTCGACCAGCCAATTCCTGCTTGTCCAGCCACCCAGGACAGTCGCAAGTACAACATAACACCCCAGATATTAAGAAGACATCGCAGCATGACACCCTTAAGCCAACCAAACTTTGGGGCAACCTTGGCCTTTTTATCCTTTTTGGTGTGAATGACAATTTCGTCACTGTCGACACCTCCATTTTCAACGTTGTCCACACTTGGAGGTTCTTCCTAGAGAAGGGTAAGATAGAAAAGATTGGTAACCAGTTCTGTAAACTCTCGGTGACGTCCAGATTCCTCTGGTGGGAAGGTTGGGCAGCAGGAATTATTAAAGCACTTCAAATTCCTGACCAGACTTGTTGTATGCTTCAAATCATCACTTTTAGCACAACAATTTTCATATGCATCAACCTTTGTTCATTAAATGAATAATTATTCCAAGTGGTAATTAGCAAAAATTCCCACTTTTACATAATTTGGATAATAAACTGTTGCATTAGCTATTCTAATATCTTTTTATTATTCCAAATCATATTGCGAGATATAGCTCGGTGGCTTGGTTGAAAAGTTTGCCCGTCAGTCAACCACTGCGGAGGTTCCTTGTAAAAGATGGAATTAATTTGACAGCCTTTGACATCCTAATTAAAACTGAAAAGAAAATCCCCACCAAAATAATGAAGCAGGTATATTTATTGATATAAGCTTTCCAACTGAGCAAATCATCTGAAAATATTCTTTGAAGTCAAGTAAATCTTGACAATTTAACATGAGTTTGAAGATCTATTAAAGTGTATATGATATGAAAAATAATTTCCGCTTTTTTGAAAGGCCTTTCAAAATACATTGTACTGAAGAATGGTGTTTTTCTTTTTTGAAATATCTTTTTTCGTTTTAGAGATATTGACATTTTTCTATTTTGCAAATTAGATCAGTGATGATGTCATAAGGTTTGCGACTAAAAAGTGTAAAATACTGAATAAACGATATCTCTGGAAATATTGAAGCACTAGTGTTCTTGAAACTTGCACCACAAATGTGCATCACAAAAGAAACAAAATGACACCCTTAGTGCTTTTGACTTGTGGAAATAGTTTTAAAGTTTAGCATAGTTGTTGTAATAGTTTTAAAGTTTAGTGATTTCCATTTATTCATTTATTTTAACTTAATGTAAAGCGCTTTTGAGTATGTTTGTCTAGTTCTAGCACTATACAAGTCTATTATTATTAATTTCTCATAGCAGTTTTTCTGTAAATGATTGGTTTCATGATAGGTGAATACTTTCCAAAGAGCTTGAACACTGTTTTTCCATTTTAATCCCAGGGGGGTCTGCATGAACCACTCCACATATATACTTCCTCGTGATCAGTTTTAGTATGGTTAATCTTCAAGCCTAAATAAATTGTGAACTGACCCCATCATGTGAATCTATCAAGACTTGCATTATTACTTTTCTGCAAGCCTGAGACTTTTTCCGAGCCCTGGATTGGAACTTGGAATTATAACTCATTACGACTGTTCTCAGTGGCGGATCCAGGTTTTGAGCTAAGGGAGAGGCCTGGGTTTTCTTGCCCTGCTGGCTTTTCTTCCTTCTGAGATTTTTTCTTTTTCTACCCAAAATAAGGGGGGGCAGGCCCCCCAGGTCCCTCCCCTGGATGCACCACTGGTTCTGTGGAAATGATCACTTGGGAATTTGGAAATTTTAACATTAGTTTGAATTAATGAGTCCATTTCAACAAGCTTTCAAGTATGGTCTGTAATTAAATTGATGAATTAATTACACATCAGTAATAATTATTTTGCATTGTAGTCTAATTTAAGTGTATTAAATAGAACAAGTTCAAATATTTGAGAGAAAAAAAAACATCAGAGATATGTGTGAAGATCAGAATTATAAAAGCAGTCAAGATATCGGAAGGTGTCACCCCTATTGAAATTTCAAATGGAAGAAACATATAAGTTTACATTCCTTGCAACTTCCTTGCTCGTTGACACGATTAGCGTTAACACGACGTTCTTACAATTTTTTAAGCCCGATTACATGTATTTTGAATAAAGCTGATAGCAAGTTTTTTTTTTCCGAAAACCGGTTTTCTGTGGGTTCATTATGCTGTATTTTAGCTAAAAAGAGTACTGGAATTTATTTTAAAAATATAGCACTGTATATCATGAATATATCATGAATAAACAACCAAGGTGATATAGCTACAGTGCAACCACAAGATATAAGCGACTGAGAGAGTATTGGTCTTGACAACGGCACATGATGGATTCATGACAATTGCTCGATGTCCTCGATGTTCGCCGAGGGCTTTTGAATTCGACGAAAATATCAAATAAAGGCAAAATAAAAATTCACAAGCAATATTCTTTTTTACGCTACAAATAATTTCACGCAATACAGAGATATGTAAATCAGACATTTATACGCTTTTATCCTTCCAATCTTCGCGCGCGAAATATAAGTTAAGAGCTCTCGCTCTGTTTTACTGTAAAGTGTGCGTAACGAGAAAAATTCTTCACAATCTCCGGCCAATAATTATTACTAAGCTTGCGACGTAATATAACACAGGAAATAGGTTCTATACCTGTTGCTCGTGGTCTTCTTCGAAACCTTTCCTCAATTCTTGAAGTGTCGGGCGCGATTTTTTTGTGGAGTTGGACTGCGAGTTTTCGTTTCGGTAAAACACGGTCAAAGGGACTGCATCGTGTGTTGCGTAGCCGATCGTCGCATCCACGGCATCGTGCGTAGAAAGAGGACCGCTTGGCGTTGGTGTTTCAGGAAAAGTCATTCTTGGGCTCGGATCGAGTACATCATCTCCACTGGGATCTAAATTCACTTGGTTAACGCAGAACCTCAGCGAAGGAACATCGCTCGAAGCTGCCGAAGGTTTGCTCGATGGCGCTTGTATTTCCATGGGATTTTCAAAGCCTTCGCCAATCTCTTTGGCTTCAGTACTTGCCATGGTCGAAACTCACTCGCTAAAATAAAAACATGACAAAACTAAAACAGACTTCAAAACCAGCCGGCGACTTCCGAAACGATTAGTTTATATACGTCAAAACCTTGACAGGGAGGGGAGGGAGGGGAGGGAAGGGCATTCTTGTGACACGTGCGTGCTTCTAAAAATACTCGACACGTACACTCAATCCTGCTCTGCTCACGCGGTTCTTCCAGTTGATCAATAATAACGCCAATAATTTGCTTCTAGTTCTGATCAATATGCAAAATTAAACAAAAAGAAAAACGCACACGCGCACAAAAGGAAAACCGGTCAGACTTACTGTAACCTGAAAATTCACGTTTTAAGTGACGAATTGAAGATACCGCGGGTGCTAGAACGGCGAAAACGAGCATGAAAGTGTATGGTAGGATTCCCGGTGTAAGGGGGCACCATGTGGTTCAGCTAAATTTCGTGATTCAATACCAGACAAGTATTTACAAATTTACAGGAATAAATGGTTTTCTCTTTCCTGTACTATGAGCAATACTTGTATAATTTGGCGATAGCCCCATGGACAAGGATGTTAAAGTAGTAGAACTACCCAAAAAATGACGTTAGGTTTCTTACCGGCTCTTTTAGACTGAAGATTCCTCCGTGAGCTTGATACCACACGATGCAAGGGGCAGTGGATCAGTCAGCTACGCTTTGTGCAGTTCGCGTATTCACGCGCAAAATATTGGCCCAGTTCTATTGTTACTAGTGGCTTCACAATGGGCTTCCAGAGATAAGAGGGCCCTTAGCAAACTATATAAGTAATTGCCCGTGAATATTCCGTGATTCTGGCGACAGACCCAATACATGTGTTTACCATAATTTGTAAACGTGGCAGTTTGTCTGTTAAAATAACACATGGTTGGTGTGAAAGCTTTTAGAGAGAATGGAATCCTTATTGTTCCCGACTCTCTCTAGCGCCTGCAACCAAACCAGGAAAAAATACTTGAACTTACTTAGCCCTTACTTAGCACTGGTTTGATAGATTCACGCGTGGGCGGATGGAGCTTGTCAACACGGAAAGTTTAAATTAAAAAGTTACTTCAGTAACCCACGTGATCTGATCCTCTGAAGTTAGAATTATACCGATTAAAGAAAATCAATTACACCCTGGAAAGTTAAATAGCAAAACAGAAAGAAAAGTCCAAACTTCAAATGTGTGGCTTTAACATAAGGTTAATGTGCTAGATGCTGAGGTACAAGTTGATATCACTATGTACAGTATTAATACATTTATGATAACAATTTTCTCAAAGGGAGTTTAAGAAATGTTGTCAGAGTTATACTTTATAGCTCTAAAACGGTATTAAGGTCTGTTAAAATGGTTACAATACTGATAAGGGTTAATTAACTTTTAATGAATTCGAAATTTTAGCAAATATATTATTAAAAGTTTAATTTATTTCATCACGAAAATTTAGAAGATCAACGAGGTATCTCATTGCTTTTATCTCATGGAATGCAAGGCACTCTTTCTACAGTCTTCTTTCAGAAGCTAGCCTTGCTCTGCTTCAATTCACTCTGATGCCTTCGTTGTTCATTCCTTTTATACCTATAATTCCGAACCACGTACACATGCTTACACAAAATTCGGGTGTACAGACTTTATTTTCGGCCGCAATATATTGAGTGAGGCCAGTTTTCTGGCGTCCCATTGCCACTGAAAGTATAATAGCAAAGGGTTAATGTTCACATAACTTCGTATTGCTCAGTTTCTTGAAAGTTCAGAGTCCAAAAAATTTGATTTTTGTCTAATAATTACAAATCGATGGGAATCTCTCTGCTGTGTCAGCGAGACTATTTTTCAGCCACAATAGTGGTGCACAGAAAACTGCACACCAGCTTATAAACAAACCCATACATTCCATTCGCCATTTTGAGGATAATTTAGCATATTCTACTGTATAACGATAAATAAAGCGTGTTATGACGTCGTAGTAATAGCACTGCATGCACACTAGTATATTGTAACTGAACCATTTCTTTCCGGTGGGGGTGATTAAGTGCTTGACTAGGATGATTCAATGCGAAATATGAAATCAGCGAATGACGAAGAATTCAGAGCTTTCAAGCCGAAAGAAACTCACAAACAACAGCTTAGTAATTTATGAAAACCCCAAAGAATGATAATAGACCAAAGGGGTATTCACGAGGCTTAGAAAGATTAAGTTGGTCTATGGATCAAGCAACTCGTGACCAGTGAACTTGAAAGTTATTCAAAATGCGTCATCCCTGACGTAGATGAAAAACTGAGAACAATTTCATTGCCTCTCTGGAATAGTTCCATTGTACACAGACGGCAGGGGCATTGTTTTAAGCTGTCATCTGTTGATTTAATTATCTATCATTCTACCCATAGAATGTCGTGTTTTTGAGTTCCGTAAATTTCAAATGGCAGCTGATATACCGAGAGATGTCCTAGGTTGACATCAAGAGCCTATTAATTGGAAAACTGGGATAGCAAAGGCCTTTTAAGGCCTTTTACTATCACAATATTGTGATAGTAAAAATAAATGTTGTGATAGTACATGAGCTTTGGCTACCAGGTCAGATTTTCAAGAAGGGGCAGAGACACTTCAAGACTTTTTGTCTACAAACATAATAACGTACTATTGCCGAAAAAGGCCGGAACTTCGAGTAACTTGTTGATGTACTAGTAGAACTGGCTTTGTATAAAGCACATTTTTGTGTCGCGCTATATTGAGATAGTTTTGGTTATAGTGCTGATCTTAGGTTTCGTTAGCACACCCATTTGTCTCGCTCAAAAGTTCATGAATGCTATATATACCTAATCGTACCGTTTTGGTACGCTTCGGTGGCATATCAGGCGAGTTTGGTCGAGCCACGCTTCGTATTTTACCCGAGGCGGGGGAGCGCCCTTATTTGGCTATATATAGGTATGTGCGGCCCCAAAGGGTATGGTTTTTCAGCCGTTTTGGTCATAAATAGGGTATCGATTTTGGCCATTTTGGTCTTAAATAGGGTATGGCGTTTGTGCTCTAGTCTTGAATTGGGTATGTTGTTTAGAAGATGCTACTTTTCGTCATTGCCGATAAGACCATCAACAAAAGCCCTTCAAAAAATATGTTTATAGGGCAACTGTGCCAGCTGCAACGGTCATAAATATGGTATCGAATTCTTGGTCAGGTCATAAATAGGGTAGGGGAAAAAAATCATAGACTTTGGTCATAAATAGAGTGATGGTTTTGGGAAGCGGGCCGCACACCCCCACAAATTGTTCTGAGAGTATACCCCGGGGGATATTTTGACGAGACGTAGTCAAGCCAAAATATCCACGGCGAGACCAAACGAACCTGATATGCCTCTGAAGCTTATCAAAAAAAAAAACGATTGGATATTTACCGTTCCCAAATTCAGCCAAATGTCCATCAAAGGGTAGCCATATCAGGTCATGATCAGTAATTTGATATCGCAGCCTACAGTAGACACGGCTCTGTTTGGGCTAATTCGAAATATGGGTGCGGTAAAAGTTACTACCTGAAATATCTGTGTTTTTTGGTAAAACGTGTATTTCTTACGGCCGGTTTCCACCATCAGAAAGATTTCAGCTAAAACGTTTTCTAAAAAATGTCATATAGATCGCTGATCCATAGCGTGTCATCTTTTGTGACTATTGGGTTTTCAAGTTGCAGAGGTCTATGCGTTGAACCCAGCCCCCCTCTCAACCTGATTCCCAAGGCCGCGTTTCCGTAGAAAATGAGAAAAGCCTTGGGAACGAGGTTGCGCCAATCTCCAAGTGCGTTGAAAAAATTAAAAAGTTAGTCTTAAGGGCCCTTCCCCCCCCGGAAAAGAAAATTGTCAAACGTTTTAAGCGGCCATCAGTAGCACAAGCCAAACTTAATAAGATTGGACACCCTATAACGAGAAAAACCGTGACAAATTAAATCAATTCGTTTTTATTGTGTGCAACGTGGGACACAAAACATGTTTTCATTTCTTTATTTCAATGCAAATGCATGTTACTGAATCTATTCTTTGTTATATTAACTAGCATTGATGTACTAACTAAGAAAATTTTCTTCCCCTCGCTAAGACACAGTTCGCTTCATTCCAGTGTTTAATATTCGTCTCCTTCTTCGTCATCTTCCTGCGAATCCACGCCAACTTCTTCATAATCCTTCTCCAGGGCAGCCAAATCTTCACGAGCCTCAGAGAACTCTCCTTCCTCCATGCCCTCACCCACATACCAGTGGACAAAAGCACGCTTGGCGTACATCAGATCAAACTTGTGATCCAGACGGGCCCAGGCCTCAGCAATGGCTGTGGTGTTACTCAACATACACACAGCACGTTGAACCTTGGCCAGGTCACCGCCAGGAACAACTGTGGGAGGCTGGTAGTTGATTCCAACCTGTTTTATTTTGTTTTAGAAAGAAAGAAGACTTGTTAGCGGTAGAAAGTAGGGCAGGGGGGCCTCTTGGTTACCTGGCTGGAGTGACTGTTTTGTTCTTCGACAAGACTCTACGCTACAGCGCAGATGCATTAATTATAAAGGGAAAGTAGCAAATTTTATGCGGGGGAAAAAACCTACGATGGACTAGCATTCCATCCCAGGGGGAGTGAGTAGAAATACCCCTAGTCGATTCACACTCCAGAGACTATGATAAGCTCCGGCGCGGTATGCCCTCACTTTTTCCCGATGTACACTTAACCCACCCTTACAGAATCGAGTACCAACAACAGGACGAATGAAATAATTCATTACCTTGAATCCAGTGGGACACCAATCGACAAACTGAATTGTCCTTTTCGTCTTGATGCTAGCAATAGCGGCGTTCACATCCTTCGGTACCACGTCCCCGCGGAACAACAGACAACAAGCCATGTATTTGCCGTGACGTGGATCGCATTTTACCATCTGATTGGCTGGTTCAAAGCATGCACTCGTGATCTCAGCAACGCTCAGTTGCTCGTGGTAAGCTTTCTCGGCGGAGATGACAGGGGCGTATGTAGCGAGAGGGAAGTGAATTCGAGGATACGGTACCAAGTTGGTCTAAATTGAAAAAAACAAATACATTTCTTTTTCATTCAAAGAACACATAAAGGTAGTTATAATTGTTCATTACTCGATAATAATCTTCTATTTTCAATATTTGTTTCCTTAGTTCAGTGTCCCAAATTAGCACAGCAGTGCTAAAAATTTCGATACTTGAATAAAGTGTTTCAATTTTTCTTCGGGTAGCTTGTATACAATATTGGAAACGGCAGAAATCATCAGTTTTCGCGAATCAGGGATTCAAGGATACAATAATACAGCAGTAGCCCACGTATAAGAACCTGAATTTTTCAATTTAGCCTAACTGCTCATTGAAAACTGTCTAAAACTCTGCCGATAAACGTCCACGCAACTTAAATTCGTACGCGCAATTAACGTACGCTTAACTTAAATTTAAAATGTTTCCGTGCGCGCGCGCGCTATATATTCGCGCATCACGCCACTTCGGAACTGTCCTCTTAACAGGTACTTAAAGCAAATTTAGGCTACCAAGGTTCTTAAAAGAGGTTCTTATATTTTCATATGAATTTCATCTGAATATACTATATATATGTATTATAAATATCATCTCATAATACAGTATAAATCATTTATTTGTACCATAGAGCAATGCCTATAGGCAGCTCAATGCATGTACGTACAGTATATGTCTTAAACAAAACATAAGAAAGAAACTCATGTTGATACCAAATTCATAACAAGTTCAAGCAATGAACTTGAAAGAAAAAAAAAGTTATGTCAAGTTACTTTTAAAAAGATGATGATCTTAATTCAGCAGTTTCTACCTACACACCTTTACAGCAGCTCCACTGATAAGAACCTAACTTAAAATTTTAGCCTCAATAGGTTCTTATGTGGAGGGGGCTTAAAATGAAAATTTTAGCCTTACAGGTTCTTAAAACCCAGTTTCTTATATGTGGGCTATAACTGTATTGTCTGCGTTATTTTCATTTGATTTTTGTCTGGCATAACAGGCTGCTCGCAGATTAAAACTCCGCCTGAATATATTACACGCAACAACGTTATTTCGAAACACAAAATGTATTTCATTTCATATATGAGTGTGATGGAAAAAATTGAAGTAGATGAGAATTAAGGCCTAATGCTGATATTTATCTATCAATTGCTAAGTATCTGCCGATTACATCAGTGTTAAAAGCCAAATTTTACTGGATTTAAAATAAGCATGTCCCTTAGTCTTAAAAGCTCGCCAACGGCTATCTCATACTTCTTAAATTCCCATTGAGCAAATGGCATTTTAATGGGATAGACTTAACGAAAATTTCTTTTAAAAAGATTAGTCGCCAGTTGGCCATCAATGCTACGCGACAAAAACATCTGTTCTCGGTGAGTATCTAAAACTGTAAAAAAAATATATCTTTCACTCTACCCGTTGAGATAAACATCTAAACTATCACAATTACCCAAAGTAAAATATAGTTTGATCTCCAAAACTCTCATATCGTCTCCGTTCACTAGAATGCGACCGCGAATTTTAAGTTTTTAAACAACGTGAATGGCTTAGCGTGAAATCTAGTCGCGTCTCGCCCCAGTTTTTTGGCAGCGTCCCCACTACGCCGGAGAAATTTTAAAGCGAAGCTTTATATTTCTACAGTTTGGCCTACCGTCCACAATAATCCGTCACGAAAATTGAGCTTTTCGAAAACGCGCTTCAAACCGGAGGAATTTGAAACGCCATTTTTGTGTCCGGACAGAAAACCTTTTTGAAAACGGAGCTTTTCGAAAAAGATGTAGTCACGATAGTCATGTGATTTTCCTGACCAAGTTTTGCCCAAACACAAATGCAAAAAGACCGGTGATTGTTGCGGTTTTTTTTTAATTCCTCCGGCGTAGTGTGGACGGAAAACATTTGATGCGTTTTCGGAATGAAACCCGGGAGTGAAACCTCCGTTTTCAAATTGATCCTCCGGTGTAGTGTGGACCGCGCCGTTGGTAAACTGTAAATGAATAAAGACAAGCCGATGTAGGCCATTTATTCTTACGCAATTGAGAGCGAATGTTAGCTATTTCTTTGTCTACGTGTCACTGAATACGTGAACCAACCTGAAATTCCGTGAGGTCCACATTCAAGGCACCATCAAACCGAAGCGAGGCAGTGATTGACGACACAATCTGACCAATCAGGCGGTTCAGATTGGTGTACGTCGGCCGCTCGATATCGAGGTTCCGACGACAGATGTCATAAATAGCCTCGTTATCAACCATGAATGCGCAGTCGGAATGCTCCAGGGTGGTGTGGGTAGTCAGGATGGAGTTGTAGGGCTCAACCACAGCTGTAGAGACCTGAGGTGCTGGGTAGATGGCAAATTGAAGTTTGGACTTCTTGCCGTAGTCAACAGAAAGGCGCTCCATGAGGAGGGAGGTGAAGCCAGATCCTGTACCACCCCCAAAGGAATGAAAGATCAAGAAGCCTTGAAGGCCACTGCACTGGTCGGCCTGAAGGAACAAACGAAAAAGATGATAAAAACCAGAATTCTGACCGTACATATCATAAAACTGAGTAACCTCAGTAGCAATTGTTACCGTACGAATCGAACGTACAGCTTTTGCAGCATTCTGGCCGCGCGCAAATTGGAGCGAGAGCAAATATATCGACGAAGTAGGGCGTGGTGGGACGCTCGCCCAACCAAGTCTGATCTCAAAAGCGAACAGAAATTAGGGTCTTGCCGCTCAGAGAAGACAAAGAAGACTGACGAAACCGGAAAGGAGGAAGAGGTGACAGTAAGAACAAAAATTACAAAATTAAACAGAAAACAGATTTACCATTTTCCTGGTTTTATCCAACACATTGTCGATGTGTTCCTTGCCGACAGTGTAGTGGCCACGAGCATAGTTATTAGCAGCGTCTTCCTTGCCTGTAAACAGCTGGTCAGGGTGGAATAACTGTCGATAGGTCCCAGTGCGAACTTCATCTACAAACCGAACAAAAAAGGTGAACAGGAGACTAGGTTCTAGCGCCAAGCCAAACTTTAGACTCATTTCCCCAGATTATTGTAACGAATAAGGCGGAGGAAAACAAGGAAAATGCTTGATTTTTCGCGTTTCCTTTCCTTTCAAAGCCGCCCCTGTGGACTTTTCTAACAGATCTACTATCAATAGCATGTTAATTGTTTTCAGGACGTCTCATGAATTGAATCAACAGGGTTCGCATAGCCAGTCAAACTTTCTGGTGTGAAGATTTAACTCGGCTGGACTTGCTGTAAGCTGATCTTACATTATCACATATGGGCAGTTCATAAAAAGCGCACTCTATAGACAGTGAGGCATAAATGCACTAACGCGCGCGTTAGTGCATGTAGCATGCAGCGTTTCATATCTAGAGCTATACTCATTTGTCTTGCTATGATATTTTTGTGCAACTTAAATTTCTCACAATACGGAAAAGAGAAATACGGCATTGTAAATAATCACGTAACAGTGTGAAATCCAAGCTTTATCGCTTCTTGTTTGGACAATATGGATCAAGAAATCATTATCCTCATACGGGATCTGAATAAATAAAACTCATACGTTGTCGGGCGTGGTCAAACGGCCTGCCTAAGAGCTCCTAGCTGGAGCAAGGGGTAAGACGGGTAAGGGTTCATCTATGATCCAAAGTTACTACTGTCTAGCGTTTGGTTTTATAGAACTTCTTTTGTTACCCATTTGTTCTTCGTGTGTGTGATTTAGTGGGTACTGAGCTTCATTTTCAAATCATTGTGGCTGAAAAGTGTTTTAATGTTTGATCACAAAAGTTTAGAATAGACAGAAATAAAGATAACGTTAGTATACTGAATCAAAACATTTTGTTGCGTATGGCACTTCTTTTTCAAGAAATTGATATTCAATTACAAATGCAAAATTTTTTGGTGAAAGATAGGCTTCCATGGAAACTTCGGTTATTGTTCCTTGAGGCGATATTCTAATAAAGTTGTTTAGGTTTTTCGAATTTTGAATATTTTTTTAAATTTAAGTCAGAACAAATATATAATTACACATACTAGCCAAAAACAGCTTATCGAGATTTAAACTCTGCTTAGCACCAAATGTTAGAATATTTATTGCATGGTTCATTTCTCGAACTAGCTAGAAGCACATCAAATCGCGGATTGTCATTAATTGACGTATGCGCGACATTGAAGCAAAGTTGAACAGAACTGTATTATAAATACGGTAAGGAATATTGTGAAGAACCTCTTGACACAAAATATGGCCTTTGCAACACATTTCAGTGAGCGCATATAGTGAGAGCATGTGTAAAAATAATTATTTCATCATATTCAAATAAAATCGGGAATTTTTACATTAAAATTACTTTCAAGTGTGTAGCAGAAAGCTTGTCTTATTTTTAAGAGAAGGGGCATCGTTTTTAGTTTAATCATACATTGTGGGCTCCTATGCATAATAAATACAGAATTGACTAAAACGTTTTCAATAAAACAGAAATATGAAAGGTTTGCTATCTGGGTTGAAAAAAGTCATGGCCTTCAGTTCTTTCTGTTGAACGGCACGAAATTGAAATGACAAATTTGACAGACAGTTTTTGGCTTCAGTCGTAATGAGGAAATTATAATAAAATAGGTTCGCAGCTCGAAAGAACGAAAGCAAAATTACATGTAGACCCACCTATAACAGTAGGCTCTAGGTCAACAAAGATTGCCCGAGGGACGTGTTTTCCTGATCCAGTTTCACTGAAGAACGTGTTGAAAGAATCATCCCCATAGCCTAGAGTTTTATCGCTTGGCATCAGTCCATCTGGCTGGATACCATGCTCCAAACAATACAGCTCCCAGCAAGAGTTGCCGATCTGACATCCTGCCTGGCCGACGTGTATAGATATACATTCACGCTGAGGTTTAACAAAATGAAAATCGGATGAAAAATAAGCGAGCGCAAAATCAGGTATAGATATAACATTACTATATACTGTCCATGTAAAATCAAACATGGGCGCACGAGTGAAACCGCTTGGTCAGTTCATCACGCTTTCCAAGTCGCAAAAAAGATTAACGGAGTTCCTGATCTGCCGTAATAGAAAAATAGCACAAAAAAATGTAAATACCATAATGGAACTATCCCTGGACTGGTATAAGATCTTTTGCGAAGTTGAAGAAATGAACACTAAAGGTAGGTAGGTGACGATCTCCCTTTGGTTCGCGTCAGCTGACTGTCGAATGCCTAGGGAAAGTCTTTCGATTATAGTTTCTAATATTGTATTCAAAATTAGCATGCAATGAACGGATTTAGCCAATCACAGAGAAACCCTTTTGCCCTGATGTGCTTGACGTGTCAAAGTTTTCTGCAAACAAAAGCAACTTCCGCAACTGCAAATGAGAGACATTGCAGTGATTTTTACATGACAGGGAAACTATGCCACCAAGCCTCGACCTTGGGAATCACCAAAGATGGCGGCCACAGGAAAACTTTTAGCTGGGCGCTTAGCGTTGGTTACTGGTAAGAGCTAAGAGGATCTATCTAGGATAACACTGAGCAGATAGAATTTTTTCATATATAGGACAATTGTGGTAATCGGGGCTCATATGCTTACAGTACAGATTAATATATTTTGATCCTGGGATCCTTCTCCCAAGTGGCATTCAATATCGTTGAAAATCCAACCTTCTTCATAAACTATTTCAAATTAATACATTTACAGAATATTGAGTAAGTTTCTCCTGTATGTGCAACTGTTCTTGTATGCAAGCTTAACATCTGAAGAACGTCCTTGAACCTCCTCTGAAGAAATTTTTGAGGAAAATTAGCATATGAGATTTTTAACCATTTCTTTAACATTACATTTTATTAGTAGATGTTTAGGTTTTGTCAAACCTCGACCAAAAGTTCATTTAAATGAAATCGTAGGATTTATAAATAACAATTTCATATTACAAGGGGGGTAACCAGGGGGATAGGGGGATTCCCACATATAAAGAACAGGGGTGCTTGTCGTACCTTTTAGCGGTTAAAAAAGAGCTTTTGGTATCTCTTAGGTTGTTAAGCCTCCAAAAGTTCAATGCAGGAGCTTTTGAGATACCTTTTAGGATATTTAGCCAAAAAAATTATGACAGGAGTTAATGTGCTGTTTTAGAATTGGTACCTCATAGGGGTGAAAAAAAATTCAAGTCACAAAAACAAAGTCTTGGTACCTCTTAGGGACCCTTTTCAAAATTTCCAACGAGCACCACAGCCTGTCCTTTTTATATGGGAGTCCCCCAGGGGCGGGGGGCGGGGGCTTAATTTAAAAAAGAATTGTTAATATTTCTATCCTATCTGAGCCATTGTTGAATCCTCTTGACATTATTCTAGGTGGTGCTAGCGGCATTGGCCGGGCTGTGTGCCAGGCATTAGCAGCAGAAGGAGCAAGTATTGTTGTGACAGATCTCAACAACCAAGGGGCACAGGAAACCACTGAGAGCTTATCAAAACATGCTGACAACAAGCACCTCAACTATTCATTAGATGTGGCAAGGGGAGAGGAAGTACAAAAGGTGCTGGAGTGTATTATCAGTGAGTACAGGAAGCCACCGTGTATTTTAGTCAACTCTGCTGGTATCACTAGTGATGATTTCCTGTTGAAGATGGATGAAGAAAAGTTTGACAAAGTTATTGAAGTGAATCTCAAGGTAAAAGTCAGAAGCATTGTGAGCAAAACTATTGTTATCCAACTCCCTTCAGCAGAGTGGTCATGGTCAGATGTATATGATACGTTCTTGGTCGACCAGATGATTGCATATAGTGTATAATAAAGTACCCACAGAATTTTTTTACAATTATTATTCCTTGAGCATGCATTGGATATGAAATGGAAGCTAGATAACCAACAAGATGCATAGGACTCGGTAGGCTATAGCCATGTCATATCCAATAAGCGTGAGTGAAATTATTGTTTTATTACAAATGCCCCCAAAACAAAGAAAACTAAAATGCCCCAAAAATCATGTGTACACTTCCTATATTTGTAGAGCATGGTATAATATATGAATAAAAAATACATAACTGAAAAAGTGAAAATCGTTTTGTAATATTTCATTGTATTTCAGGGAACATTTCTTGTGACCCAAGCAGTAGCCAAAATGATGGTCAGCGAAAAAGTTACAAATGGCTCTGTTATTAATCTAGCCAGTATTGTAGGCAAGGTACATGTTATTTTATAGCTCTCGCAAGCTTTTATTGTTTAATTATTGTAGCACCTGTTATTGTTTTAGGGCTTGGGGCATTGTTTCTATTGTTTGTTCTAATTGTTCCCTTAAAGGGTTTCGAGCCATTTATGTGAGACCTTACGAGAGCTGCTACCTGACCCATGCACTGAGGGAAGGGTTCATCACCACAGAACAATCCTTGCTTCCTCTAGAGGAGGATGCAGAGGTGGGAATGGATGCATGGATGCCTGCATGTAATGCACACATGACCAGAGTAGAGCTGTAGAACTTTGAACATTACACATGAACAAGTTACCTACTTACAATTTGGTCAGTGTGCCTCCAGCACACAGTGACTCACTCATAGTCTTTGTCCTGGCTGGGACATACAGGCATATTCCTCCTACATGTACCTTCATTCATTAAGTGAAATATATAAGGTTAGTAATGATAAAGTTTGAAATATTCATATGAAATTAATATCTTTATCAATTTTGAATTACCAGATGGGAAATCTTGGTCAGGCAAATTATGCTGCCTCTAAAGCTGGTGTGGAAGGTTTGACAAGGACCTGTGCGAAGGAGCTTGGAAGGTGTGTCATTTGTTGTTATTTTTTGACATTCTGTTATCAGCACTTAAAAATTTACCATTCTAATGTGTTAATTTTTATGCATGTAGATTTGGTGTGAGATGCAATGCAATTTTGCCAGGCTTCATTCACACTCCAATGACGGACCATGTTCCAGAAAAAGTTTTAGAAAAGGCAAGAAATAAACTAGGCTTTGCTATAACTGCATGGTAACTGCATAATAGACTGTACATGTAGGTATTCTGGAATCATTGAAGGCTGGCTTTCACTAGCGACGGAGTTGGAGTTGGAATCATAGTCGGAGTTATAAGAGTGCTTACCACCAAGTGAAAATCAAAAAACAGAGCTGTAAGTGGAGTCATAAGCTTGACAGAATTGGAGTCAGAAGAATCAGAACATTTTCATTTCTTCCTATTCTGTTTACGTCTCCATTGCTTATGAACCAGTGAAAACTAGGTGTTGGAGTCAGAAGCAGAAGCAGAAGAATCAACCAATCAAGAGGCCTGGAATTGAACATTGTGATTGGGTTATTCTTGTGCTTCTGCTTGCGACTCCCACAATGCAGTTTTCACTAGATCGTAAGTGATGGAGTCATAAGTGGGATCAGTGTTCCAACTCCATCAGTTTGATTTTCACCAGACTGTATCGCTTTACGCTTCTGATTACAACTCCAACTATGACTCCATTGTAAGTGAAAACCAGCCTTAAGGGTGTAAGCACAATCTGTACAGAAAGAATCTGGCAAACACCACCCAATATAGTTTTCTAATAGGATTACCCTACATTAAACTACCATTTTGTTGTTAGTAATGCTCTTGTTTTGTTCTTTCTCTGTGACAGTTAAAGAAGCAAATTCCCCTTGCGAGATTTGGCCAA
Source organism: Orbicella faveolata (assembly GCF_042242905.1). Lineage (NCBI taxonomy): Eukaryota > Metazoa > Cnidaria > Anthozoa > Scleractinia > Merulinidae > Orbicella > Orbicella faveolata. Next base: position 31,346,073 of record NW_028301540.1, read on the forward strand.
CCATCAGGTAAAGTTTCAGTAGTGGAGTGCATATAGCCTGTCGACAGACTCTCTGTTAAATAGCTCACAGAAGGGGCAGTTTACTTGTTAGGAGCATCTAAAGCGACGCAAAAGTGGGGACTGTGGAGCGTGACACAGAGTGATTGCTCTTTTCATTGCATCCAACTTGTGCACTGTACTCACCACTTGAAAGTAAAAATGACATGACATGTGTTTTCACGTTTTTTCTGCTTGACACTGCATAAATTTAGAAAACACTTTTTCTGCCTGCATCAACTGTTTGTTGTGAGGAGCCAGCGCGGCTGAGTGGTTAGGGCGCCAGACTTGAAATCTGGAGGTCGTGGGTTCAAGTCCTGCTCCTACCACTAAGCTGGAGTTGTTTCTTGGTAGACCCTAGTTCAACTCCTTGGCAGTTGGGATTTTTAACCATGTTATGTTCATTTGCATTATTTGTTTCATCATCTGGAATCATTGGCCCCGAAATACACCACTGGATGAGTGGTCTATTAAGATACAGTTTTACTTTTTAGCTGTTTATTTGTGAGCATTTTTCCATAAAGAAAAATAGGCCATTTAAGTACACTTCATATTACCAGTAATAACAAATTAAACAAGCACACTTTCAATTTATATTTTATGTCTGACAAAGATAAAACAAAAATAAGTATGAAGTTGTAATGCTGGGTGCATTTTACTTACCACACTGACAGAGTGTAACAAAACATCTGGAGTTAAGTGAATACAAGGTAATTACACTCTGTCTTGTGCCAAAAGTTGTCTTTCTTTTCACTGGCTGACAACAACTCTATCATAACTAACATATCTTTCAGATATAGCTGACGTGATAACATTCCTTGCTTCTGATAGAAGTAGTTATATCACAGGCATAAGCATTGAGGTCACAGGTATGTTACTGTTAGCAAGTCCCGAAAAAATGTTGGATAAGTTTGATCAGTTTGACAAGTGGCATTTTATGATTGAATTCTGATATGAACTACTCAGTGACAGTGAGGAAATTCTCTTACCATTTGAGCTACTCAATAGCAATTTAAGAATTTGTGCAAATAGGCCAATTTTAGTGTGGTATACTCCTAGGCTTAGGAGACTAAACCAAAAGAGGTCACATTGAGTGTGAGTTCCCTAAGCCTTGGCACCATGTTAGAAAAATATTTAAAGACATCAAGATTCAGGCCTATTGCATTACAATGTCACACGTCTGTGAAATAAGCAGTTTACTCAGACAGACAAGGACATTTTTACTTTGAAACACTGAAACTGAGATTGGTGACCAGCAACAGCATTTGTTTTGCTGGTGACAGAGTAACATGTCATAATTCAGTGTGCTCCTGACTTCTTGTTCTGTTTTGGAATTGGGTAATAACAAAGTTCCCCGGCTGATGTTTTCAAGTGAAAGTTGCTGTGTCATAATCTTTGAAGTTCCACGCTTCCCTCTCTCAAATTTCTAGCAGTTGACTTGCATACAGTGTATATTGCGTGGCTAAACAGTAAAAACTTGTGTCATGTTGCACACAAATTTGATCTTGATCGTAGTGAACTCAGATAAGAACAGAGGGCATTTGTCTCATTAGTTAATTTTCCGCAACTAAAATCACACCACACTCGGAGTCCTGACCAAACAAATTGAAGTTGGCATATAAGTTGAAGGCTTGCAGGTTGTTGTGTCTCCATTTTCAATATTATAGGGTATATTATTTTATTTATTATATTACATTTTGTTAGTTAATTGAAGGTCCACATCAGCCTCATTGGCTGCCAATTTTGTAACTTGCAGTACTAAGTAAAACAATGATGCTGATGATGACAATGTTGATGATGATGATTTGGCCAGAGCTCAAACAGCAATAAACCAAAGTAATTATTGTACATGTACATTAAGTAAACAACTAAAACATGTTTGTTTTTCTTTGTTTCTAGGTGGTCTTTTCATGTAGTGACAGTACAGTTTGAGATTCGACTGTTTACAAAACCACCAGGACATGGTAATGGCAGTCTATAGCCTGCATGGAGAATTCTTGTGCTTCCCTTGTTCATTGAACGAAACTGCAAATGCCATCTACTCTTGAGTTTACCAACCCTGTGTCTTCAAGGAAGGGAGGTTCATTCAATAAGCAGCTTTAAGGAGAACACCATTCCTGACCCCCCCTGCCACACCCTGCTAAGCTCTGCTCCTGCTTGTAATGTTCAGTAGCAACTGTAGATAAAGTAGTTTTTAAAAGCACTAAATAAAAGTTATATTTAAAATGCTGTCACCAGCATTTATTTGCCACTAAGAGAGCTATATCGACAGACTAGCTGTGCACACGGTATTTCACTGACTCGCTGCCAGGGTTTACAGGAATCTTACACCGCAGTGCGTGTGGCACTGCTGCACCTTCCTGTTGCCTGCACTTTTGGACAAGGCAGATCCCTACCATTAAACAAAACGTCTGGTTTGATCCCCTTATGCAATTGTTTTGAAAATGTACTTATGGGTTAATATGTGACCGGTCAAAATTTGTTAGGAGCCTTTGTTTGTTTAAATGCACTACATCGGCTTTCTTAACTGGATAACTGGATTATTAAATGAACTCATTTTGTTCTTTAGTTTTTTGACCCGTTGAGTGATGCCTTTAACCATTTTGCCTTGGTCTTAACTATTCCCTTTTCCATTCTGACAATGCTGTAGCACAGCAATATCCATTTCAGCTCTTTGTATAGTTTTTCTCTTCCTTTTCTCTTTTCATTTTTGGATCCATTTCCTTCTCCAAGCCATTGTCAAGCCTATACAATAAAATTTATTCAAGAGAACCTCTCCCCTACTGGCCTTTTGATTCAGCTGTTTTTTAGGTCTCATTTTGTATTCATTACAATTCAAAGACTACATCCCAGTTGTTTTAATAAGTCCTTTATTATGGTAAAAGGTGAAACACCCTACGAACCTTAAATTTCTTAACTGTTGCCGAGGAGAGAAAAGATAGAGAGGGCATCTTATTTTAGTGCCAGTTTGTGAATAACGCAGAATTATCCGTCGCACAGTACAAATTAGTGTAGCTAATCGCCATCTGCCTCATCCTCAGGCTAGCCAACTGTATTTCAGTTCCTTCCCCATTGGTGCACATTCCTCTGTACTACCCTCTGATACCGATTAGACTTGGTAGCCAGGCCTCTGTTCAAGTGTCTTTCGGTGCCTCGAGGGAGATCCACAACACAAATGATGAATTCGTAGCCAAATTCGAACTATCACACCATGATTTTTGTTCGTCTTTGTACATTGAATAGTAGTCTGAAGTATGGATGAGCCTTGCGGCCCTGAAATAGCTAGCCCTGGGTTTCAGTTGCAGCTCGAACACAGCACGACTTCCTCGCAGATGAGTCAGAAAAATTCAAGTGAGTGCGGTGTTAAACTCGTGTGCTCAGGGAACTACACGTATTTCTTGGTTGTGATCAATTTGAGAGCAGGAAATGCTAGAAGCCTTTGCATTCTTATGTTCGATATTTCCTTTTAGTGGCAACAGCCAGTGAAGCGCGGAACGTTGAGGGCGAAATCCATTTTTCGCGGCTTGAAGCTTTGGACCCGCAAAAGCGAGAGTTGTTGGAAGCAAGATTCTCCACTCCACGGGTTTGTGCAGAATTCACGTATTAATATGCGACTTCCGATATTGTGTTTACTAGTAATCAATCAAATATGTTGGGCGGTCATTTTTAATTTAGCTAAAATCTCCAGTTTTTAACAAATTTATTTGCCGTTTTCAAACTATTAATTAAAGTGTAAAACTCAATTTTGTCTCAACTTAGCAGACCTTGCAGTCATTATATGTAAATTTTATACGCTTATTTATTAGTTTATATATCGTGGGTGTGAGAGGCAAAGAAGGTCTTGATTACTCATGACCAACGATTGTTAATTTATCTCTTTGTTGATCTTGTCTAAAAGATCCTTACAGAAAACCATTTTCAAAAAAACTCAATTTTTTCAGGGGATTGTCAGGGGTGTGTTCATTGATCCAGGTCAGGATCAGTGATTCAAGATCACTTGGATCATGGTGCATCAAAAGGAGCCAATTAAACCCTCGACCACCCTCAGAGTGGAGTCATCGACCCTTTTGATGCACCATGATCCAAGTGATCTTGGATCACTCATCCTGATCCAGGTCATCCCTGTTAAGGAATGTACACAAAAAGAACAAAGAATCTCATTTAGAAAAAAGCTTTGATAAGAATCTGTATTCAAAGTAACAAATTGACATCAGTTTTTCATGCATATCTGTCCTGTCATTGATCATGAATTTTGTCATAATAATGTCAAAGTAGCTGTGGATCCACGAGGCGATAGCCAAGTAGATCTGCAGACTACTTTGTCAATAACAGGACAGAGGCATGAAAAATGGACACCAATTTGTTTTTTACAATAACAAACTATTTGAGTGTCTGCTCTTGCTCGTTGCTACATCGCATAAATTATAAATTCATGTGTCTGTTCGCTTATTGACAATGAAAATTAGCCAATGAACACGCAAGAATTGTTGCAGTTATCGTAAAATCATATGGTGCACCTCTTCTGCAAACCATATATAGGGACTATTACAGTCAATAACACTCAAGGCTGCTGTAGATTTTATTATTTATCTATACTGTATTCTTGTTGTTGGTACGGTTTAGTTTAATTCCTTGCATGAAAGATTACCATTCTTTATTTTTGATATTTTCTTTTAGAGTATCAATCAAGATTCTCAACAGAGCAATGCCAGTATCTCCTCTGTGGGAAGTGATAAAGAATTTGAGGTATCAATTGAAAGTATTCAAAGCATTTCAAATTTCACTTTCATAACACACTAACTTGCCTAAAACTCTGGACAAACAGTAGAGAATTTTGTACAACACTTCTCACTCATGTGTCCACTCCTGAAATTGTTGGATACAGTTCTGCAGATGTAGAAAGAGATTCTTCTGCATGCGAACCAATTTCAGTTATGGAGAACTCACTCAATACCCAATCCTCTTCATGCCCTTGGGCTTGTACAGTCACTACCAGAGACCACTGCTGCCTGCCTTTCACTTTCCTCATTAGCTCTTCCAGGTCAGCTCACTCTGTCTGCCCTCATCTCTTTGTCTGCCGTTCATCGCCAGGTGGGATGGAGAACAGAAGGACAAAATTAATTTTGTCCACCAATGGGGCCAGCACATGTAGCTACCAACTTCGTATGAAGAGGCCATCTGTCACTTACATGTTAGCCCAGATTGATATGAATGTCATTGGTTTGTACTGGATTTGAACCATTCCCTCACATCTCCTCCTGCTTATCAGACTGGCACTCTCCTTGCTGAGGTAACAAACTAGTTTTTTTTTCTTTTTTGTTTTGTTTCACAGAGCACTACACCTGGCCAGAGAACAGAGAAGCATTCTGGAAGGAAACGAAAAGCAGCTGTGGATGGAGACTCTCCTGGTAAAGAACTTTACATCCTTTAACCACAAAAAAGAAGATGGCGACAAAATTCTGAAATCGATTAATAAAAATGATAATTAGACACCACAGAAAAGTAGCAAATGTAGTTACATGTCAGTGATAGCTTCCATTGAAATGGTCACCTGTTAAGAGTTTGAAATGTGGAGTTGCTTTTCTTTTGAAGGTATTCTCAGTAAAAGTGGACGCTCAGAAGCGAGCAATAAAATCACTGAGTATTTCAAGGTATTTTGTATTGTATGTTTTTGTTCTATAAGAATATGACATGTTTCTTTTGTGGCAAGGATGACGTAGTGGTAATAGAGCGCTGACCTCCCACTGATATGGCCCACTAGCATGTTAATCCTGGATCTAGGGTCACAGGGCAAGTGGTTGAATTTGTTGTTGATTCTCACTTTGCCCTGAGGGTTTCTCTCTGAGAACTTCTCTTATTAAATTTCTTTCTCCACGAAAACCAATATTCCAAATACCAGTTTGACCCAGAAACAGTGTCAGGACGAAGATGCAGAATGTGCCACTACCAAATTCCAATCTATTTATCTATATTTTTTTATTTATTTACTTTGACATAATTAATTTATTTTATCTAATAAGTCTATAGATACATAAGCTAATATTTTTGTCGCTTATCACAGAATGAAAGTTCCCCTGCACGTCGAAGTCCACAGAATCTCTTACCATCATTTACATCTCAGGTACATGTATTTTTTAATTTTATTTCTCTTCACACTGTTTGGAATACTGTAATGTAGTGCTTACGTAAGCTTAATTAATTAATTAATTAATTAATTGCCAGATTGCTTGCCTTCACCTTTGCCCATCATACCAGTTAGCAGGGAAAGTTGACTAACCCACCCACAGAAAAATCTAATTGGCAGTCCTTGACAAGTGGAGAGGATGTTTTTCTAGCCACTTTAATGCTGTTTTTCACAATGCAATGTAGCTCAGAACAAGAGCTTTTGTTTTGCTGACTTTCTCCAAGAGAGGGCAACCATTGTGCATCCTAGGACTCTTCTAATTAACACCAGTAACTTAAATCGTAAACTGTGATTGCTTGTTAAGTGTAGCTCAGTTCTGGTTATTAAGTGAAATTCGGAACTCTTCCACTTTCAGTTCCAAGCAGATAGTAGCTCTACATTGCCCTGTCCATTAAAAATCAAAGCTTGTCCACCTGAATCTGAGTCAGACGGATCTGATGGGATTGATTCTGCTGGAATATTTGTTCACGAATCAACACAGGTTTGTTTCCCAGGCTGCACAATTCATTTTCAAGATTCTCAAATAGATGTACATTAATTAATGATAACATGTATCAGGGGAAACCTATCTCTTGTACCACATGATTGCTTATGGCCTTCTGATTTCATGACGAGAAGGTATGTCCCAGGTGTGTAGTGGATTGAAAACGGACACTACTGCACTAAAGTCAAACCTTTCAATGTGTTTTGTTTTTTATGACAAATAATTAATTCAATTTGTCTTCTGTCTTATTTTTTACAGACAATCCTGACAACTGACAGCCTAAGGGTATAAACTCTACTAGAATTGAATATTTCTCTTGATCAACTGTAATGAGATTCAGAACCAATAAAATTTGCATGTAAACTAAACCTAAATATTAATTTCTTAAATTATTGTGAACAGGAAATGGAGACATTCTTTTCATCAGGAGTGGCTTCTTCCCAAGAAAAGGAAAGCAAGATTGAAGATCTTGAAAGGGTAATATGAATCATAGTCTATCAATACTAACAATAAATGAATTAATTAAGCGACGTTACAAGATTAAATAATGTAGATAGAAAAAAAAAGCCCCTAGTATGCAAATGAAGACGATCTATAAACAAGGGGACAGTAAAAGAGATATTTAATAGCCAGATATTTCAAATAAAATTCATCTTAAGGTTTTGGCATTGTTTTGCAATTTTAGTCCTTAAAAAACACATGATTGTACATACAGTACACAATTATGTCAGTTTGACCCTTTTACCATCAATATTACCAGTAATTTTAGTTAGCAATCAACATTTTTTCCATTTTTCATGTAATACTAGTACAACAATAGATGTACATACAATATACATGTACATGTGTATAGATTTGACACTTATTAGCAAACACATTTATTTATCAATTCCTTGGTAATTTAAGCTACTAAATATTACCTGTGTTGGTTTTTTCTGTTTTTAAAATTTCCTAAAGCTTGTTGAGGACTACAAAAACCAGCTTGATATTCAACAGGTACTCAGTTTTAAATGACGTTGTTGTTCCAGAAAATATTCATACCCCTCCCATAGAGGGATTTTTGGTTTGAAACCCCTCCCCCCCCCCCCTCACGTACAGCAACATCCCCCCTTTTTCTTTCAAAAAGTTCTTGGCTCTTGAGATCTCCCTTTCCCCTAGAATTTCCAAAACTGACCCTCCTCGCATTGGGGGTATGGATATTTTCTGGAGCCACACAATGTTTGAACCTAGCAAGATTTTATTATGACAAATGAGATCCTTTAAACTGTACACTCAGTTCATCTGGCATGCAAAGAAGAGAAGAAGAGAGATATGTTAGATGATTATATGTAAACCCAAAACCCTAATTAAGGAGTTGCTTATCCCTCTTGTGTGTTCTACTATCTGATTGGTTGCAGAATAATAACCTGTCAAAATTAAATCAATGTGTCGACCCCCACATGTACTGTGGATGATCAGTTCTTGAACCCAAAATTAAAATCGCTTGTATTTTCTAACCCTGTAGAAAGCTGCTGCTAAGGCAAAAGAAAGTCTGGAGAAGTGTTTAGCTATCAACAAGAAACTGCTTATTACTGCTGTAAGTACCTGTGTAAGTCTGGACAAAAAATCCTGGCCAATGAGCTAAACGTAGACCTCTTGATATGGAGTACAACATGCTTACAGCCTTTAAACCTAACCATTAACCAACCATGAGGCTAGTGTACTTCCTGGAGGATAACTTAAATTTGTGATCAAGAGAGAGACAGGGTTACTGCTGTTACAGCGATAACAGGCAAACAGACAGAGACAAACAGACAGTCAGACAAACAGACAGACAGACAGAAACACCAATGTGAAGTTAATGGTTTAAACATAGGAGTATTTAGCTCTAAGTCTTGCGTGATCATATGGGTGAGGGTAGTTCTTACAAGGACTGTTCTTGGTGACCAACATTTCAACAACCTGAATGGAATTCTTGTCTGTTATGTGAAACATCAGTAACCCTAATTAGGACAATCATACATAAATGGACTAAAAAAAAAGTTACTTACATCAACTTATTCGGATTTCTTTAAAGAATTATATACCCATGGCAATTTTTTTTTTTTTTAAACAGTCCACCCTCGAAAAGAAAGCTGGCAGAGAAACTTGCATGAAGAACAGATTACGACTGGGTCAGTTTGTCCCTGTCAGGTAAATGTTAGTGTTGATTTCTGACAGACCAGATTTACATTGAAGTGGATTT